>NW_004444125.1:3726207-3737067 GCF_000243295.1 Trichechus manatus latirostris | reverse complement strand
CAGCTGAAGGGGAGTTGCTGGGATGGGTTGTTTGTGGCACATACCAGGGCTGACAGTGCAGACTGGGAATCAGTGCAGGGCAGGTTCCAGTAGGCCGTGCTTGTGCTGCTTGAGAGTGTGATGTTCAGCACATGGTGCGGTAGGTGGGAAGGTGGGGGTAGATTGTAATGTGTGGAGCTAAGGTGGGTAAGGGAAAGAGGAGAGAGAGGAGAGAGGAATAGGAGCCAACAACATACACACAAACAAAAAAGAGTGCTAAGGGAGCTTGCTATTGGAGTGGAGGGATGAGAGACTGAGAAATGGGGAAAAACAAAAATGAAAATAAAAAAAGAAAAAGGGTAAAAGAGAAAAATTAATAAACCAAGAAACTGGAATTGAAGAAAGACAAAAATGGGATAAGACAGAGAAGAAAACAAAACAAAAAAAAAAACAACCAAGAGAAAAGAAATGCCCCCAGGGATGTCCCTGTGCATCTGTGTAGAGTAAGGGAGTAGCTTCCAAGCTGCAAGGTACTGCCTGGCTAGAAGGGGCTCCCAAGCCAAGAAAAGAAAAATAAAACAAACAAATCCAAACAGAACAAATCAGAGCAAACGAACAAATAAGCTCCAGGGGTCCCACCAGCATGACAGTACAGGCCGGAAAGCAGTTTCACAGTCAAGTGGTGTTTCGCAGCCTTTCGGGAAGAAGCAAAGATGGCGCATGGAGCCAGGTATTTGAGAGAAAGGATGGGGAGGTGGTCAGAGGTAGGGAAGAAATCTAAAGAAGCAGAAAAAAACACCAGCAGCCAACAAAAGGCACTCAGGGAGCTGGCCAGTGTGGGTGGGTGGAATCCAAGTAATACCGGGGTGAAGCTGGTGCTTCCTGACTGTGGCTGCAGGAAGCAGAGGAGGCTAAATGGGGGTGAAGAACGGTAGAGGGTGGGAAAGCCTGTATCACTGGTTACCGGTTGTTCTGTCTCCTGCTGGAAGCTCCGTGAAGCTGCTTTCTCGTACTTCTTGTTCGCTGATCTCCGATAGGGGTCCAAGATGGTGGATCCGTGCTGTGGTAGCTGATAGGGGACCTCTGCCTGTATCTCTCCTAGTTCTCTCTTCTTAGTCACTTTCTTATTCCATTTGGAGCTTGGCTGAGTTCTTTATCTCTTCATTTGATGCTTAGGGTTTCAGGATTGATGTGTGACTCTGTTTGACTTAGTTTTTCTGATCTTTGTTGTGGAGGGACAGCATGGTGCTTCTGACTATAGTGCCATGTTGCCTGGAAGTCTGGGTGTTGGTTTTATTGATAAATAGACATCTGGACCATTTACAGTGTTTTGCTGTTTATGGATATTTGTGTGTGTGTATGTTTGTGTGTGTGTGTGTGTGTGTGTGTGTGTGTGTGTGTGTGTGTCTTTGTGCACATGTGTAAGTATTTCTGTGAGAGAAATTGCATTTCTAGGACAAAGGATTGAAATAGCCACAAGCTATCTGATCCTCTATCTCCTTACCCTGTTTTATTTTTATTCATGGCATTTAGTATAAATTATGGTGTATATTTGTTTGTTTATTGTCTGTTTCCCCCACTAAAATATAAGCTTCACAAGAGCAAGTACCTTATCTGTCTAATGCACTGTTATATCCCCAACACCTAGAATAGTGTCCGACACATAGTAGGGACTCAATAAATATTTGTTGAATGAAAGAATGGATGGAAAGACATGTACGTTTATAGCGTTGATTTGTTTTCCAAAAAGGCTGCCCAATCTACACTCCCGCAAAGACAGTAAGAGACAGCTTCTCCATATGCCTGGCAACACTGGCTATGATCAACTTTTAAGTTCATTTTTCCTATCTGATGGGCAAAAAACGCTGTCTTCTCATGTACACCATTGCTTTACAAGTCCCTCCCAAGACCCGCCTGACCCTCTCTCCATGAGCACCCGTGTTGACTGCGGAAGTTCTGTTAGTGTGCAGTGAATGTGCCCAGAGCCACAGGCCCTGGAAACCAGCCCAGAGAGAAGGGTAAGTGGGAGCAGGGAATCAAGGGTTGGAGCAGAGCTGGAGCTGCTGCTGAATAGAGAGCCAGGGAAGGGCCTGGACAATGTCACAGCTGCTGCTGCAGCAACTGTGGGTGGATGACGACAGCTGCTACACAACTGGAGGCAGAAGAGAAGTCGCTCCCAGGGAGGGGACTCTCAGAGAGCAGAAGGACAGGCCCAGCACCCGATCAAAGAGAACAGTGTGTGGGCAGGAGGCTGCCAGGCCATGGCCAGGCCCACCCTCACAGAGGGGTCAGAGGCACCAGGGAGAGGCTGATCAGAGACTTTGAGTCACTGCCCTTCATCTTCAAAGGTCCTTCCCCAGAGACTTCATGTGAGTCTTACCTCTTCCTAAGTGACCCAGTAAAATCACCAAGTGTCTCAAAGCCTTTTTTCTCCTTCTGTACCATCATCCCCTCCCTCTTCTACATGTCACAGTGGCTTCCCGAAAAGGAACAGCTTCTCCAGGGCTCTAGGCTTCAAAGCAGAGATACTTCAGAGCCATTGCGTGGCCCTGGGCTCTTCAGTGTAATGCCTACAGGAGCTACCCAGGGCCCGGAGCTGGCAGAAGTGGGACCTCTCTCCTGGCACTCCTGCCTGGGAATCCGCAGTCCTGAAAGCTGAGTCTGACCCTCACACTGCCCTGGTTTCCTGAACAAGTCTATACCATGGGGAAGAGGGGGTAGGAAGGACTGTTCTCTAAAAGAGACCTAACAGATAGTACAACGTAATGCAACATGTGGATTTGGATTCTGGCTTGAGTAAATCACTCCTAAAAGACGTTTTTGCAACAATTGCAGAAATTTGAATGTACCCTGGGTGTGGATGGATTATTATAGATCTTAATGGGTGTGATAATGATATTGCACTTATGTAGAAAGTTTTATTTTTTTAGAGATGCATACTGAAGTATTTAGGGCAAAATGTATGTCAGGAATTTGCTTTAAAATACTTAAGCAACAAATATATAAAGCGAATATAGCAAAGTGTTAGTAATTGTTAAAACCAGGCAATGGGTATATGGGTTTATTATGCTATTCTCTCAAATTTTCTGTATGTTTAACCACTTTTATAATAAAAATTTAAAAACAGAAGAAGAAGAAGAAGAGGGGAGGGGAAGAGGAGAAAGAAGAGGCAGGGGGAGGAGGAGGAGGAATGTGACTCGGGACATGACACTGGAGCTTAGCACGTAGGGCCTGTGGTCAGTCACTGACCACAGACAGGACCCAGCCAGACAGCAGTGCTGACGAAGAGAAGCTTGGCTGCCTGTTTCTCTGTAAGTCATGAGTAAGCACTTGGAATTTTGGAAGGGCCCTTCCTGGCTTCCAGGACTACAGAGCTGGGTTAAAGCCTCACGGATTTCCACAAGCGTCAGCTCTCTCCCGGGGGCAGGTCAGGCACACCAAGTTCTGCCTCGTAGCCTTCCATCCTCACCATCAGAGGTCTTCATGTTCAGCCCCCACCTGGCGTGGCCTGCCCAGGCTTTCAGAGTGCCCTAGCCCAGCAGCAATGGGATCACAGTCCATAGTCTTGGCTGCCTCATTGCCATGAACTGCAGCCAGGCGCATAATACAAGAGGCAACTTCTTGAAATGTGATGCATCAATTTCAGGCAGAAAAGATGAGGACCTGGCCCAGCAGGACCCCCAGGAAGCTGGAGCCCATGCCATCTGCATTGCAGCCAAGAATGAGCTAGCCTGTCTGTGTTTGCAAAAACCGAGACAGCACAATCCTTCCCAGACGTCAGAATTGGCCTGTATGTGCTCAGGGGAAGTCATCTGCAGATCAGACTGCAGGAGCAGGCTTGCCAAGCCGGGCCTTTCTAGACTAGCCAGGACACCCCTAGCTCAGGCCCAAGCTCAGAGCCTTCCTGAAGGGAGGATGCAGCACACTCCCTGTTCACCAGTTACTCTCTGCATGCCCGTAAGCTGGCATCTGGCCCTGGTACCTGCAGGGTGGACAGTGTGAGTGCCACAGGGTCCTCTGTACGAAGAACCTGAAGAATAGTGATAGATTCTAGAGAGCAAGACAAGGTGTTCCTCCTATTCCATTGAACACCTACTTACTACTGTGACCAGCCCTGTGTCAGGCTGGGGGACATAGAGATGAACACACTATAGGCCCTGGCCTTTGATGCTCACAGTCCATGGAGGGGACAGAGCCAGCCTCAGACCATCCCAGCCCAGCCTGATCAAAGCATGGAGTTCTGCTCTGTGGGGCTTGCTAGGGTAGGGGTACCTCTGCAGCCACAACCAACATGACCTAGAAGGCTCCTGGGGGGATACGGCAGAAGGTGTAGATCAGCTTTTCTCAAAGCATGGTGCCCATACCAGTGGCATCAGCATCCCCTGGCAACTTGTTAGAAATGCACATTCCCAGGCCTTGCCCCAAACCTACTGAGTCAGAAACTCTGGGGAGGGAGCCCAGCAATCTGTGTTTTAACAAGCCCATTGGGTGATTCTGATTCATGTTAAAGTTTGAGACCTACTGGGATAGAGAATCCAGGAGGGTCCTGGGATGAACTTCACCTACTTGGGGTGGGAAACAGACAGAGTTTTAAGGAAGCAGACTTCATTTCAACTTTCAAACTGACAGCTACTCAGCAATGAATCCAACAGCCCTGGGAGGGAAAAAAAAAAAAAAGAACAGCTACCATGGAGTCTACTCCAACTCATGGTGACCCTACGTATGCAGAGCAAAACTTCAATCCATAGGGTTTTCAAGGCTTTGACCTTTTGGAAGCAGATCACTGGGCCTTTCTTCTGAGTTACCTCTGGGTGGGTTCAAACCACCAACCTTCCAGTGTGTTGAGTGCTTAACCATTTGTGCCACCTAAGGACTCCTCCAATAGCCTCAGTCATAGTGAATTTTCATCCCTAAGAATTTGGAACACAGGTTGGGTGTATTAGCCAGGATAGGCTACATTATATTGTGGTAACAAACAGCCCCAGCTCCCAAATCTCAACAAGGTGATCTCTTGCTGATGCAGTCTGTTGCAGTCTGGGCATCTCTCCAGGGCACCTGTACTCTATGCAATAAGGACAGGCTGCCTGGATCTTGTGGCTCTTCCCAAGATCTCAGTCCAAGATCTTGTCAAATGCTGCAATCAATGCTGGTAAGGAAGAGAGATATTGAAGAGTGATGCAGAGATTTCTCACTCCCTCACCATGGACATGTGACATGTATTACTCTTGCTCATAGTTCATGGGCCATAAATGTCACTGGACCCCTTCTAACTACAAGGAGGCTGGAGAATGGGGTCTCCCATAGGCCCCTGAAGGAGAGGAGAATTTGGTACTAGTGCACACTGGTAACGTCTACCAAGAGGACAAACTTCCCTTCAAGGAGATAGTAAATGAGGAAAGAAGAAAAGATAGATGAGGCCGCTGTGATGGGACGACAATAGATTGCTTTAAAAATTTTTCCAGATATGAGGTTCTATATTTCTATAATTCTATGATTGTGACAATGCTTTAAATTGCCAAGTGGTTCTAAGTTTCTGAGAGGGTGCGATGGTTCCGGGAAGGTTCTGCTCACAGTTTTGCTCATGCCTGGCTCCTGTGCCATTCCCTTTGGTTGGGCGCTTGGAGTTGGTTCATCAAACTTTGACTGAGCACCTGCTCTGGGTCAAGCTGCTGCTAGGTGCTGAAACTCTCAAAGTGAACTCTACATGTTCTCTACCCTCAAGAAGCTCCTGCTTTGCTGGTAATAAGTGAGAATTGTCATGGTTCTAAATGCTCTGACCTCAAGCTTCAGTGGGCCAGTGCCACTCTCCCCAGCCTCCCACACAATCTCTGCAGCCCCTCGGGACCTCCAGACAGCAGGGCCCAGGCAGAGCAGGGAGAGACAAGTGCTGTGTCTGGGCTAGAAGGCAAAGCCTGAACTCAGAGGGTCTCACAATCTGATGAGGCCTGGCCTAGGTGAGGCGATGGGGCTGTGAGAATTCAGACAAGTCCAGGGAAGGAAACAGCCTTCTCCCGAGCTGGGCTAAGAAAGGGTGATTACAGTCATTTTCTCTAGAGAGAAAAAGGAAAAATGGATTAGATCCTACATTCCTCGCCCTCTTCAGGCCCATGATGCAGTTGTTGAGGGGTGGGGCAGGCAGCAGCTGCTATGGGGCTGCACATATAGGCCCCAGCCGAGGGCCAACTGCAGGAGTATCACTGAGCACCTCTCTCCACCACGCGCGTACCCTCAGGGCAGCCCCTCAACTGCACTCCTAGCTCAGGAACCTCAGGAGTGCTTCACCCCGTGCTTGAGGGCATGCTTGCAGCAATCTGGAATGAGGCTTGTGGGGAGCAAGCAAGGAAGAAGGAACACCCTTCCACACAGGCTCCCTGAGGCTGACAACCCCTGCTGTCTCCATGGAAAAAGAGTAGGTTGCCCTCCTTGTCCAGCTCTGCTCAGCCCCTGGCCCACCGTCTCCCTCCTTCCACTGCGGGCCGGCTCCCAGCGCTCCATTTTAGTTAAGATGTCACCATTACGGGAGCTCTTCTGGAAGTCCCTAATGAGTTCAGAGCCCCTGGCATCATCGAATGATTCCTCCTCCTCATGGGCCAGATCGGGCTAATGGCCATTGTTCACAGGCAGGTATGTTAAGTCACTGTGCCCTTTTCTGAAAGATAAATGGCCTGTCTGCCCTGAGGGAGAATGAATCCCATCTATAAATCCCTTGCTTAAAGTCCATTTATTTAGGATCCTGCTTGAGGTTGTCTTTTATAGATAGATTAGGGAGCAATTCAAAAAAGACAAAGGGGCACAGTTAATTGCGTTTGCCTTGTCCTGTGAGTTTTGTCCCCAGGAAAAGGAGTAAAAAATGTTAGTGCTCTCCTCGCTTTGCTGACTGTTGCCTGGGAATCCTACATGGAGAGAAAGAGAGAGAGAGATAGGGGAGGGAGTGGGGAGAGAGGGAGAGGGAGGAGGGATGGAGATAGAGGGAGGAGGGAGGGAGAGAGACTGGGGAGAGAGAGGGAGAGGAGAGCCCCAGCAGCCCAGTGTTAGGCCTTCAGGAATTCAGCCAACCCCTTCACCAAGCAAATGGGCATCAAGGCACAGCGGCAGGGAGGGAACCCACAGCAGGCTGCAGGGTGGTCAGTGGCAGAGCAGGGGATGAGCCCATCTCCCCACACAGCCCAGGGCTCCAGCCCCCAACCGCGCTGCCCCTTCTGCATTTCAGCTCTCTGAGTCCCTGATCCTGGGGGACCTTCAACTTGTATCAAGAGGGGATGGGCCGGAACTGTAGAGTCCTTGCCAGCTTCATGCCTAGACCCAGCTGTCAGGCTGGAGCCTTGAGCAAACCCAGTCCAGCTTCGAGATGCTACTGTGAATGCTGTGCCAGAAGCCCTTCAGCCTCTGTCCCACCTGCCCAGAAAGCTGGGCCAGCCAAATGCCCAAGAGGTGGCCTGTGGGCACAGAGGAGGGTCCATCATTGCCAAGCTTCCTGGCCCTGCAGTGACAAGTCCCACACCCCACCCAGGAATCGCTCCTACCCTGAGATGTGACCTAGGACATATCCCTTCACAACCCAGGCCTCAGTCTCCCTCCTGCTGCTCATCAAGTCAATTCCAACTCAGCGACCCTACAGGACAGAGCAGAACTGCCCCACAGGGTTTCCAAGGCTGTGATCTTTGTGGAAGCAGACTGCCACATCTTTCTCTCAAGGAGCAGCTGGTGGATTTGAACCACTGACCTTTTGATTAGCAGCCGAGCGCTTAACCACTGCCCCACTAGGACTCCTTGAATTTCCCTACCTGTATGAAAACACGTGTGTGTATGTGTGTGTGTGTATGTGTGTGTGTGTGTGTGTGTGTGTGTATGTGTGTATGTGTGTGTGTGTGTGTGTGTAATTGGGATAGGCCTGTTGGGATACCTTTACCTGAGTAATAAAGATCTGCACCAAGAATTTTAAGATTCAGCCAAATCTGCCAACACTTCCTGTGCAGCTTGTAGGAGGTGGCTCTCAGATCTGGTTAAGCTCGTTCTCACACATGGAAGCACTTATGCTGGGCTGGAGACATCCCCCTGGGTGTGCCCTCCAAGCAGGAGCCAAGCTGGAGAAAGGAAGCAGGTGCTTGTGGGGAAGGCTAGGGCTGGGGCCGCAGGCTGAGCATAGGGGCAGGAGAGAGGTGCCTTCTGCGAGCCACAGCCCCTCGCTCAAATGACTAGGTTCCTAAATGTCTTTCATTTCCTGAAAGGTACAGGAAAATGTGACATCCAAACACCCACCTGAGAAGCACAGAACTGGGGCTTCCCAGGTGTCCCCAGCTCACAGGGGAAGGCCCTGAGGGAAGATCTGACCCTCTGTGCACCCAGAGACGCAGTCATTTCTCTCCCACAACTCAGCTTCCCTGGGGCTAAAGCTGTGGCGACATGCAGCTCCTCCAGATGGATAGAAGGAACACAGGTCAGCTGAGCCACTACGTGGCCAGACATGGGCCAGGCATGACCACAGACAGAGCCAGCTGAGTGCCAGGCCCCCCAGGGGCCCAGCTACCCGTTGCTGTTCATACTTTAATTATATAGTGGGGAACTAAACTGCACGTCTGGCCCAGAAATCACTGTTTCCTGCAAAGCGGCTTGTCTGAGGAAGTTACCTGTCTCACTCACCCCAGGCAGAAGGAGGGTGGCAAGCCGGCACACCCAGACAAGTGTCTGGGTGTATTCTGCCCCCTGCCCCCCACCAGGTTCTGTCTGCTTCATACCCACCCTCGCCACGCCTCCATCTCCCGCTGCCAGGCACTCAGGACCCCACCACAGTCTCAGTTCCCCTAAACGCAGACTGTAAGACCACTCAGCTTGTCACCCTCTCTTTCCAAACAGGCATCTCTACCCTGGACCCCACTCCTTAGTGCCAGAGCCTCGGTACGTTCTGCCTGCAGGATGCAGGGAATCATATTAGAAGTAAAACCAGGCGACCAAAAGGGATGAGGACAGAGCATGCCCAGATACAGCACCATTGTCAGAGCTGTGTGTGTCAGTCAGGCTTCTCCCGAGCAACAGAACCAGTTGGAGATTATTCAGAGAAACCTGTGAGGGCCGGAGCTCCCTGGGACTGCCTTGTTTTTCCGGATCTCTCATGTGTTCCGTCTCTGACAGGGGGTAGTCTTAGCACTGTTCTGTTGCTCGTTTTAGTGGAAAATATCTGAGTTTTCCTTCTCTGACAAGAAGCCTTGGTGGCGCAGTGGTTAAGCGCTTGACTGCTAACTGAAGTGTTGGCAGTTCACACCTACCAGCTACTTTACGGGATAAAGATGTGGCGGTCTGCTTCCATGAAGATTCCAAACCAAACCCTGTTGTCTTTGAGTCAATTCTGACTCATAGCAATAGGGCAGAGTAGAACAACTCCTTGGAAACCTTATGGAACAGTTTTACTCTGTCCTATAGGGTTACTATGAGTCAGAATCAACTCGACCACAACAGGTTCCTTGTCTGACAGGTTTCCACCTTACACAGTTTCCAGCTTTTGCAGGTTTTACTATATATATATATTTCAAGGAATTGGTTTACACAATTTTAGGGGATGGCAAGTCTGAAATCCAAAATCTACAGGGCAGGTCAGAAGGCTGGAAAAACTCTTGGGCAGGAGCTGATGCTGCAGTCTCGAGGCAGAATGTCTTCTCTCTCAGGAAACATCAGTTTTCCTCTTAGGACCATTCAACCTATTGGACTCATCCATGCATGATATATTCAAAGATAATCTCCTGTACATAAAATCAGCTGATTGTGATGTTAACCACATCTACAAAAATATCTTCACAGCAACACCTAGATTAGTGTTTAATTGAGTAACTGGGTACTATAGCCTAGCCAAGGAGCCCCAGTGGCTAAAGCGCTTGGCTGCTAACGGAAAGATCGGCAGTTCAAACCCATCAGCCAGCCGCTCCACAGGAGAAAGATGTGGCAGTAGGCTTCTTTAAAGATTTCAGCCTTGGAAACCCTATGGGGCAGTTCTACTCTGTCCTATAGTATAGGGTTGCTATGAGACGGAATTGACTCAACGACAATGGGTTTGGGTGGGTTTGGGATAACCTAGCCAAGTTGATGCATAAGATTAACCATCGCACACAGCAACATGCAAGGTCAACACATCCTCTGACACTTGCCACACTGATAATTCTGCCACAGGCCTTGCTTGATGTACTTCCTGACAATCCCATCCTCCCACCAGGTCCTACCAGCCTGTCATTGTATGCTACGCCCATAACTTCTTCTTTGCTGCCGCACCAACTAACACGGTCCTCACAGATGTCACTCAGACATGGTCACAAGTAGGCAGGAGCCTCCCTGGCCTCCCTCAGGCATTTAGCTCACTGAGCCTAGCTTCTTCTGCTACAAAAAAGAAGTGCATGACCTGCTCCTGGCTTGGCTGTTATGGCGCTTGAATAAGCTCTCGCATGTTGAGCACCTAGCTACAGGTCCTGGTCTCTGGAAAGTTTGCTCAGTTACCGCTTGTGGAACACAGGGGCTTCCGGGGAAATTTCAGAATAACTGTGTACCTTGTGTCTGACTGCCTCCCACTACACAGCCCACATTCCCAGGTCATGTGCAGTGGCAGAGACAGACATGGTGGGTTCCTCAGTCCAGGGAGCCAAGCCTTGTGGAACCTCATCACATCTCTCCTGCGTGAAGTCCAAGCATCTCCATCAAGCTGGGGATGGGGGTGTGACAACCACAGCAAGGCTTGGACAAGTCACTTTCCCTCTCTGAGCCTCTGATTCCTGGTCAGTAAAATGCTAATGTAAAGTCTTCCCACCAAGGTTGGTGGGCATTCTCAAGAGAAAGTGCTGAGAGGCACTGCATAGTAATGGGAACTTCCATTTCCTCTTGGCTCCTTGGGAAGGAGAGGGA
>NW_004444125.1:3690648-3724597 GCF_000243295.1 Trichechus manatus latirostris | reverse complement strand
AACAAATCATGCTCAAGAGGTTTTTCCATAAAGTTTATGGGCAGCCTCAACCTCATGAGTTTACAGCTAAAGGCCTGCCTGTAGCTAGTAAGAAAAACGAGCAAACTCTTGAATCATGTTCCTCTTTGTAATAACTTTGGCATCCAAAGTATTTGGCATCCGTTTCCTATTTGCCTATTCATACTTTTCACCGACTTTAGTGTTGAAATATAATCACTATTTTCTTTCAACATTTGAAACCAGAGTCTGGAGCCTCAAAACTATCATTTTCTATATATGTCTATTATTGTGAGCTGTTTTATGTCAGCCTTGCCTTCTAGATGGTGAGCTCCTTAAAATGCAGAAATGATTTTATTCATCTCTGTCTCACCAACCCCTAACACAGAAATTGTCTATAATAGGACTAAGTAAATAGTTGATGAACTTGTTGAATTGGGTAATATCATCTTAATAATCACACTGTTTAGTCTAGTGTTATGGATAGAATTATGTCCCCCAGAAATGCTTGTCAACTTGGCTAGCCCATGATTCCCAGTATTGTGTGATTGTCCTGATGCGATTTTCCTATGTGCTGTAAATCCTACCTCTATGATGTTAATGAGGTGGGATTAGTGGCAGTTATGTTAATGAGGGTAGGACTCAATCTAGGAGATTAAGTTGTGTCTGAAACCAATCTCTTTTGATATATAAAAGAGGGAAGCAAGCAGAGAGACAGAAGGACCTCATACCAGCAAGAAAGAAGCACCAGGAGCATAGCGTATCCTTTGGACCCGAGGTCCCAGCACTGAGAAGCTCCTCGACCAAGGGAAGATTGATCACAGGGACCTATTCCCAGAGCTGATAGAAAGAGAAAGCCTTCCCCTGGAGTTGCCACCCTGAATTTGGACTTCTAGCCTCCTAGACTGTGAGAGAATAAATTTATGTTTGTTAAAGCATCCACTTGTGGTATTTCTGTTATAGCAGCACTAGATAACTAAGACATCTAGTAAAGACATTGTAAAGGACTTCTTGTGCTTTAGAGGTTAAACTATAAAGATGGATATCCTTCACTTACCTTCAGAATAAAACTTGGACTGTCAGGCTCTCTAATCTGGATATTATTATTTTACTAAAATATATTGTGGTAAGATATATATAACATAAAATTGGCCATTTAACCATTTTTAAGTGTACAATTCAATGACATTAAATGTATTGGCCATGTTGGGCAACCATCATCACTACCTATTTCCAAAGTTTTTTCATCACTCCAAACAGAACCTCAGTATTCATTAGGCAATAACTCTCCCATGGAAATTATTATTTTTGAAAGAAAGGGCTAACTCTGAACTTTCCTGCTGAAAAACACTCAGTCTGGCCTTTAACTGCAGCACAGAAAGTCTACTAGACAGGTAAGAGCTGTTGTTGTTGTGTGCCGTCAAGTCAATTCTCATAGGGACCCTGTATGACCGAGTAGAACTGCCCCATAGTCTGTAATCTTTATAGGAGCAGATCATTAGATCTTTCTCCTGCAGAGTCGCTGGTGGGTTCAAAGCTCCAACCTTGAGCTTAGCAACCAAGCTCTTAACCATTGTGCCACCAGGGCTCCTTGGTAAAAGCCTAGAGGCTGTTAAATAGATCCCTTGCTTCCAGCCCATGCCAGTCAGCACCAAGGACACAGGAATGCCCATCCTTCCTGCTGGGGTTACCACCCTTCTCCAGACTTTGCGCAGAAGCCAGACTCACAGAAGCCAGTGGGTAAATCTGCACATCTCCAGCTAAACCTGCAAAACATCCTTGTTGCAGGTGCAGTCCCCCAGAAAGCAGACCCTGTGATGGAGAATAGTGTGCAGCAAGTTTATTAGCGAGAGCCCTTGGGATGAACACCTTCGGGAGAAGGGAGGAAGCAGCATTGGGCAGAGGGAGAAGCTGAGCTGTGATGCAATCACGAGGCCTCTGTTGACCCCACAGAGAATTCTGAGGCAGGGATGGTCCTTTGGGGTTGTCCCCAGTTGGGCCAGGCCTTTATGATTTCCCTCATTGACCAGTCATCAGCTGTGAGCTGCCCTCAAAATGGGGCATATCCTTGGGCAAGGCAGCTGTCTTCAAGAGAGGGCTGAGAGCTGATGTCTATCAGCCAGCAGGACTCCCGGTAACAGGAGAGTAAGTCCTTCAGATCCAAATGGGGATGTTGGTGGCACACTTAATGGCACAGCACAGTGTCCACTGCAATCTTGAATGACATTTGCAGGCCTTCACATGTGTGCAAGACACCCAGATGCTCAGAGCTTGGAGAAAGGGAGTAAGAAGAGTGGGTAGGAGGCACTAGATCCAAATGTTGATTCCACCACCCATAGGCTGTGTGAGCTTAGATTAGTATAAAACTTCCTGAGTCTCAATTTCTTCATCTGTAAAATAGGGATAATAATATCCATTTTACAAGGTTTTTATGATGATCAAATAAAGAAAGATTTAAAAAATGTGGTGGTACAGTACAACCTCTAAAAATGGTGCTGATAACAAGTGATCCCAGTAATTGCTATCCCAGCAGCTACAGAGGCAAGGAGGAGTTACCTGCTTTGGTACCAGATGCTCTTGCGTGGAAGCCGTGCCAGAGTCTAGGTCAAGAGCCATCAGGTCCATGGGCTGCTGGGTTGCAGGGGGTCTGTGAGAGTGGCTAGTCATCTCTTTTAATCTCAGGGCTGTGTCCTGCCAGAACCAGGGACATTGCTGTAGAGACATCTTCAGGGACAAAGAACAATACTGGGAAAGGGGTTTCAACTGTGCTTGCCGACAGAACACATGGCAGCCTCGATGTGCCAGGCACCAAGAGGGCTAGCCACAAGGGCAGGTAGGGTGGTCACTATGCAGGCTGTGGGCGTCACCATGACTGCTGGCCTGTGCAACGGGTGTGGCCACATGGCAGATCAGGGGTGTTTGATTTCACTGCTTCCTTTTTCAAACAGCAAGTAGAAAGCCACTGCACTGGATGATTTCTGAGCACAGTGGAAGCTCGGAGTGTAAACCACAGTAAAGTCCACGGTGAGTGGACGCTGGTGCTCTGGGCCTCCATGAGATTGGGAGCTGCACGTGGGGGCTTGGAGCACTTTACAGTGTTGAGTTTTTGTTCTCACCACTCTCCTATGCAGGAAGTTCCATGCGGTAATATCCAGGCTCTGGACTCAGAAAAGTCTGATTCCTGCTTCTGAATCCAGTCTCCATTACTCATCTGTGGGACCCTGTCTAGGGGTGAATGCCCTCCAGCCAAAGACCACTGGGGACTCACATGTCATTGAAAAAGTTTGGTTTATTTCTCGTTGCAGCAAGGGAGAACACACACCACGGGGTGTCTCAGTAAAAGGGCACTGGAAAGAACCCATTACAGGATTTGGATTTGTCTGGGTGATTTGGAGGAGGATCTAAGAAAGTGGAGGTTTTCTTTAGATTGGATGCTACTGGAAAGTGGGGACAATTTTATCATTAGATGTCTTAATAATCTTATCTCTAGGGAGGGTAGACTAGAATGAGGATAAATCTGTAATTGGTAAAGACATGGCAGTCACCCACTTTGGCCCAGAGAGGGGGTGTTTGGTATTTTGTAGGTGGCACAGCAACCTTGTTTTTGTCATGGTCTCAGAAGCACCTGGTATGAGACTGGTGTTCTGTAAGGCTGTGTAGGACCAACAGGGGACAAGCATGGCCTCGCTGACAGCACCAGCCTAGCTTTGAATCCCAAGCTGTTACTAAACCTCCCCTTGCATAAGTTTTTCCATCCACAAAGCGGGGGTAAGAATCTCTATCTCACAAGGTGGTTTCGAAAAATAAACAATATAATGTATGTGGAGCACAGAGTAGGAGCTCAGTACATGCCAGTGCCGGTTCCACCCCACGAGAATCTCACACGGCAGCACGCTAACATCCCTTTTATATATTAGCAAACTGGCCTGGAGAAAATCTGTGCCTTTCGGCTAAAATCAGAGGTGCAACAGCCATCCAACAAGGTTGCAACTGAGAGTCCTATTTTGAGTCATGGCTTAGCCCATCAGGACTAGCTCTTGAAATGAAATTCCGGCAGCAGTGAATGACCACTGGCAATTCGTAGCAGAGTGATGGAGTCAGCCCTAGCTTCACAATGGGGCTGGAGCACTATCCAGGACCTGGGGAGAGTGGTCACCACTGGAACCTGGGGGGAGTGGTCACTAATGAGAACTGGGGGATGGTTCTCACCACCAGGACCATCTTGCCTGTGTTTCACTTGGCAGCTTTCATGCTGAGCTCATGGAGAAGTGGCCTTAGACTCAGATGCAGGGAGCACTCTTGGGGATCACAGAGTCCACCCTGATTCCGAGTTAGGGACAGAGCTGGGACAAGAACCAACTTCTTTTGGTCCTCATATATGATCTTGTTTGATGATTGTAGAGCAAATCACAGGGAGATTTCTAGAATAAAGCCCACCCAGGCTGAGTTCCCCAAATTATACCCTCTCCCTGGTAATTGAGGCGTTGCTTGGAGCCTGGCATCTGGTTCATAGCAGCATTTCCATGAGGACCAGATTGAGCGCCGCCTCTCATTTGGTGGAACAAAGGAAAATAACACACTCTGATGGTCTGGCTTCATCAGACTGGGGCAGTAGAAAGGGTATAAGGCATGGACGACCAGGTCAGTCCCTTCTCAGCAATGTGAACTTCGGAATACATTCAGCCTCAGTGTGCTCAGCTATAAAATGGGAATAACAAAACTGCACTTCCCTTCCTACCCACCAAATTGTTGTAAAGATCAAATGCCATAATCACATGTGTGCACATAAAGACCTCTAAAAAGAAGTTATAAAATACAAAAATCAAAGAGTTGCCTATATAATCATTTTTGTTTACCAGCAAATAGGACAGATTTGAGATGACAGTGACAATGTGGAGTTATAACTAAATTGTTCTTCAGTAATATAATTAATGTTCTTCCATAATGTTTACTAGGGGCGCTTATTCAGAGACCCTGCAATATTGTAAGACACCAGAGAAAGTCTGTGCTGTCTGGACTCTGCTTCCCGAGGCAGGAGAGTTGAGTCGGTATGCATTGTTTTGTCAATCCACTCAACAAGGATTTATGGAGTGTCTGTTCTGTGCCAACCTCAATTGTAGGAGCTTAGGATTTAAAGTTGAGGGAAAAAACCCGTCACAGAGCACTGGAAACCAACGCTGCAGGAGCAGACTGACTGAATTTACTCTGCCTCTGGTCCTGGTCATCGTGGCCATCTGAGGCCACCTAGATCTCCAGCAGGGCCCAAAGGACTGCCTCCACAGTAGGCGTTGTCTACTCCTGGTCTTTATGAAGTAGCCTTGGAAATTGCTGTCTGGTCTGCAGCCTGGGGCTGAGAGTGGCTGAGAACAAGATGGGCTGTTGCTACAAAGATTGGGGGAGGGTCCTCACACTGTCTGAGAGTAGAAGCTGAGTTCAGCTTGGCTTTTCCTCATCACACAGACCTAGGACTGAGCACAGCTTGTCCTCATATCTAGGGCTTTGTATGGCTTGAATTGTGTCCCTGAAAATATGAGCTAAAATCCTAACCCCTATACCTGTGGCTGTCATCCCATTTGGGAACAGGAGTTCTTTGTTATGTTAATGAGGTTATATCAGTGTAAGGTGTGCCCTAAACCTAACTGATTCTGTTATATATAAAGAACAGATAGCACACAGAAGCAAGCATAATCGCGGAGAACACAGATGCCATGTGAAGATTGCTAACGAAACGAGAAACACCAGGGCTACAGAAGCTGAAAGAGACAAGAATCTTCCCCCAGAGCCAAAAGAGAGAGAGCCTTCCCCTATATCTGGTGCCCTGAATTTGGACTTCTAGCCTCCTAAACAGAAGATAAGTTTCTGTTCTTTAAAGCCACCCACTTGGGGTATTTCTGTTATAGCAGCACTATGAGACTAAGACAGGCCTTCTCCAAGGGTGACTCCATATTTCAACCTGGGCAGTGTGAATCCCCTTCCCTACTTGAGGGAAATCCCAAGCCATCTCCCTGAGCAGATGCAAAGTGGTCTGACCCTAGGGTCTGTCCCCTTCCATTTTCCTCCCCAGTTGGGCAATTTGGGAGACATCATAATCCTTGGCCGTCTATTTCCCAAAGTCTGAATTATTTAGTGTAGTTCTAGCTCAATGTCATTGTTGGACTGGGGGCAAGGGGTAATCAGCAGGATAATTCAAGTTGGGTTTGGCCTTTGGGAAACTAAATATAGTCCTTTTCTCGGCCTCTCCACCAGTGTACAAAGCAAAGAGCCTTCTCATTCTTTCGGGTCATTAAATGGGTAACGATTGGCTCAGACAGACACACACATACACAGACGCCCTGCAAGCATAAACATTAATTCCCAGAGTCATTACTGTGTATTGAGGGGAAAAATAGCATATTTCTGACTACACACAGCCTACCTAGCTTCCCCAGCCCACTGCAGAGCAGGTTAATTCCCCTTTGTTCTTCCTGTTTTAAGACTGTGCCTCTATAGGTATATGACCCTTTACAGAGTCATCCACCCACCCCTTCATGCCCACCAGTTAATCCCCAGAGATTGAGCAGAAGCTTTAATTATTTTCCCCTGTACTTTTTAGATCAGGTCAAATTCTTGAGCTCTTTTATACTCTTGCCCAAATAACCCCTAGGGGTTTTACTCACCCAGCTAGGCATGCAATGAAAGAATAGTTTTCGCCAGGATTACTCTGCTGAATATAAATGTTGCTGAGTTGGTGAAAGGGAGGAGCCATGTGCCTGGATGAGCTCATTAAGGAGCAGTCCAGGCAAACACTGCTCTGTCCTCCAGAGGTCACCTTGAGGGCTTCAGGGTGACCCTCTGCCCTGAGAGTTTCCCCAGCTGGACTGCAACCCCGGCCTGGCCTTGGCCTCTTTATCTTCACCCAGACACAAGACAAACGGCGGACGTTTAACCAGCAAGTCTGACATGACACCAGAGCTGGTGTTCCTGCCCCAGCCTGTAGACCATGGGTGTCTGCTACCAGTAGCCCCGGGTGGGGGTGTGCCCAGAACACAGTGCTGAGTGAGCCCTGGGCGCTAACTCCCCAATCTTGCCTCTGGAGAATCAAGAGTAGCAGGCAGCCTGGTGATTGCTACTCTGTGGCTGTTCCAGAACACCTAGGAAATGCTCTGCCTCCAGCTGGAACTCGTGTTGACAAGGGGGGCCTCAAAGAGGCCAGTCCTGGGGTGGTTTACCAAGTCCCTGGGTTGAGAAGATGTACCTATGGGGGAGTTTCCAAGGCAGTGGGTAGGAGATCCCAGACCTTTGGTGGCTTCCATGTTGATGAGAAGCACCTGAGGCCAGCAAGAGAGCAGTCCTACTTAGCTCTGCTTTGGCCGGTGTGTGACTGGAGTTTTTGTGTCTTTGTTTTCCAACTCTGGAACTAAACTTCTCAGGAGCCCCCCGGGTTCAGAGAGGGCAAGGACTTCATATCCCCAACTGGGAGGGATGGCCAAGTATTGACCTGAGGATGACCAGCCTGGAGCACAGCAGCATCAGACTCAAACTTCTGTGGGCAGCTGTCAGACAGGAGGCTTGCTCTGTGAGGCCCCAGAGGGCAGAGCTGGGACCCCTAGACCGTCGTTACAGGGAGGTGGCCTTTCCTTACAAGAAGGCAGTCCTGTCCAAAGCTGGAAATGGGCCCTTGTAAAGGAGCATGCTTCTTACCCTGGAGGAGATCCAGCAGAGGCTAGAGGGCCTTGGCAGAGTACTCTGGAGGGGACGGAGGCTTCATCAGGGGGAAGTAGGACTCAATCCCCCACTCAGGGGGGCCTTGGTTCTGTGGATGGGCTGAGTTACTCACAGAGTGAGGGAGGGCCCTGGCCTTCCCGTGGCAGCATCAAAGCCTTGTGCCCCTGCAGGGCATTCCTGAGCAGCATTTGAAGGGAGAACAATAATCCCATGCTTAAACCAGAACATCTTGTGGTGGGGGTCATGAGCTTTGAACACATCCTTGATCCTTCCCGCCACCCTGCAGGTTCCTCTTTGGGGTGGAAGTGGGGGAGTAGCAGCAGCTTGCCTAACACCTGCGTCAGCCCAGCTGGGGTGTCCCAGGCCTTTGTCAGAGGGAGCAATGGGCATTGGGGACTGTCTAATTTGCCTTCTTGTCGTTTGGAACCCTCCATAATAACCGTGACTTTATGGGATCTATGAAGGAACTACAAGCTACCACGGTCACCTTAGAAGCAATGACATTTCTGATGAAGTCATTTCTAGGGGAAGCCCTTTCACATTTTTTAGTTCCTGAATAAACTAAAAGTATAATAATTTAAGGAACCATTAGCTATCTGGATTAGCTACTTAAACTGCTCTGCATCTCAGTGGTCCTATCTGGCAAATAAGGACCATGAAATCCAGAACTGACATCCTGTGCTCCTAGGATTGGCTCCGTGATGTGTGTGTGTGAGATTATGTAAGTAGATAGCTAATCATTTGTGTAGATGCCTCCATCAAGCACTGAGACAGTGTACTCATGCCCACTGAATCCATTCAGCCCACCAGCTCTGGCTTGAAATAAAGCAGAGAAAACCCCTTGCCTGATGGGACATTTGTACTACTAACTCCTTCTGTCTTTCAAAGTCATTATACCAGGGTTCTCAAAGCAGGTTTCCTAACTGAAGGTGATAAAGCTAAGAATGCTTGCTGGGTACACACACACACACACACACACACACACACACACAGACACTCCTATTACAAGTTGTATTTGAGGACATGAACCATATCTGACTCTACTTGGTATTCCTCGTAAATCACAAGGTCTGGCACGAGGTAGTTGCTCAACAAAGCGTTGGTGAACTAATGGTCAAATGAAAACCTACTGAGGTTGTACCGCCAATGTACTGAAAATGTATCATGCCCTATTCCAGTTACTCTTCAGACCTCTAACTATGATTGTACTGTGAAAGTTTTAGTTAATAATTAAAATACTCTAAGAACTTTACATTACAGGGAGAGCAGAGGTCTAGGAGGAAGGTGACTTGGGTTCTTAATTCTGCTCCTAGTGAGCTGTGTGACCTTAGGTAAGCCACCCAGGCTCTGTGGACCTTGGTCTCCTATCTTTAAAATGAGAAGGCTGGACTGAATGATCTCTGGTCTCTCTCCCACTTATGGCAGTGTATGAAAATTAAGAACACCAGTACCTTACAGAAAATAAAGCATCAAAGCCTCGTGCCCCTGCAGAGAAATGAAGAGGGCTTTGGGTACTGCAAGGGGGCCTCAACCCACCAAGATCAAGGTTCTTGATCTAATAATTCTGATAATATTAACTTTGAAATTGTACATTGTAAAAATCTACCTTTCATGTCTTTGGTTTCCATTCATTAACTTGAACATCCATTTTTAGTTTTCTCAGAAGTGTAAAAAAGGCTAAGAACTCCTCTGGACCACTGGTGAAAGTCTGAAATGCACTTATCCTGTTGGTGAGCCCCAAACTCAGCCATCCCAGGGGCCTGAGTTCAGAGAAGAGTTCAGGGAAGAACAAAGGCAGGGACACACATTCACAGATGTTTCCTGAACACCTTGAGTTAAACCTAGAAACTCACAGAAGCTTCACAAAAAAATCCCAAGCCCCAAGGACTAATTTTCCACAGCTACCAAGACCTCCACCGGACTGAGTCCAGTACAGCTAGATGGTGCCTGGCTACCACCGCTGACTGCTCTGACCAGGATCACAACAGAGGGTTCTGGACAGAGCTGGAGAAGGATGTAGAGCATAATTCTAACTCACAAAAAAAAAAAAAAGACCAGATTTACTGGCCTAAAGGAGACTGGAGAAACCCCGAGAGTATGGCCCCCAGACACCCTTTTAGCTCAGTGGTGAAGTTACCTTCGAGGTTCACTGTTCAGCCTGGGAGTGGATAGCCCAGTAAAACCATGAGAGTAACGAGGTACAGGAGTCCAGTGACAAGGCCCAGAAGGCAGAAGGGGAGTAGGAAGCTGATGATAGGGAACACAAAGTAGAGTAAGGATATTGTTGATGTGTTGTGAGATTGTTAACCATTGTCATAGGGCAACATTTGTAGTAACTGTTAAATGGGAGACTATTTTGTCCTGTAAGCCTTCATCTTAAGTGAGAATAACAGCACAATTAGAAGAGCGTAGTCAATGTCACTTAAATGTGTATGTAAAAAAATTTTTGAAATGGCGTATCTTTGGCTGTGTGTATTTTCACCAAAGAAAAAAAAAGTTGAGAATTTAGAGGGTTAAAATGTTGTGGGGTTGTTAACCAATGTCATAAAACAGCATGTGTGTTACTGTTACATGAGAAACTATCTGTTCTGTAAGCCTTCACCTGAAGTACAATAAAATATTAAAAAAAAAAAAAATGTTCAGTAAAAAAAAAAAATCCTAAGCCCCAGTGGTTCCATCCTGGGCTCCACCCCAGAACAGCAGGAAACAGTGCCCAATAGGAGCTGGACAGCATGGGTCTGACTTTTGGGATCTGTCTTAGATCTAGTGGTACTATAACAGAAATACCACAGTGGGTGGCTTTAACAAACAGAAATTTATTTTCTCATAGTTTAGGAGGCTAGAAGTCCAAATTCAGGACACCAACCCAAGGGAAAGGCTTTCTCTCTCTGCTGGCTCTAACGGAAGGTCCTCATCTCTTTTCAGCTTCTGTTTCTTGGCTCCTTGGAGATCTCATGTGTTGTGGCATCTATCTGCTTGCATCTGCACTTGCTTGCTGTTTCCTTAATCTGCTCTTTTATATCTCAAAAGAGACTGACTTAAGACACACCCTGTACTAATACTGCCTCATTAACATAACAAAGAAAACCCTATTCTCAAATGGGATTTTTTGACCACAGGCATAGCGGGATTTACAACACATATTTTGGAAGGACACAATTCAATCCATAACAGGGTCCGCTTCCCAGAGCCCAGGCACTCTACCTCTCTTGTATTTCAGAGGCAGAGAAAGGTGACTTTTTTTTATTTTAATTTTTTATTGTTGTACTTTAAGTGAAAGTTTATAATTCAGGTTAGTCTCTCATACAAAAATTTATATGCACCCTGTTATGTGACTCCAATTGCTTTCCCTATACTGTGACAGCACACTCTTCCCTTCCACTCCTGATTTCCCACATCCATTCAACCAGCTCCTAACCCTCTCTGCCTTCTCATCTCACCTCCAGACAGAAGCTGCCCATTTAGTCACATGTATCTACTTAAGCTAAGAAGCACAAGAGAAAGGTGACTTTTTTCGGGATTGAGTGTGACTCTATCAATGGCCGTGCCAACTCGTCCTGCCAGACACATGGCAGGTGCAGACCCCTGGGTGGAAAGATGTCTCCCCTGTGCAACTCTGGTAGCAGATCCCTTGTTGGTATAAAAACTCAGTGGTCTCCCTAAGGGAAATGAAGAGGGCTTTGGGTGCTGCAAGAAGGCCCCAGCCCACTGAGAACAAGGTTCTTGAATAAGAGGGGGAGAAGAACAATCTTCAGTTGTGCTCCAGTTGTCAGTAAACTTTTGAAGTAGAAGAATCCTTGTGTTCAACCTTAAAGAACTAGAACCGGAACTCTAGGCATGTCACTTAATGTCCTCCAACCAAGTCAGAGAAATGCCCTAAATTCCTGAAAAGGGCAGGTTGAGGGGCATGCGGAGTGGTCCTGTGAGCACCATACACTTGAGGTCACTACTTAAGAAGTGTGCTGCCTGTAGCAGTGCCCAGCTTATGGGGAGAGAGCCCTCCCCAGCCAGTGACAGCAGTGCTGGCAGAGACAAGAGGAGTGAGGTCACTGGCAGTGGCTGCTCCGCCACTCCCTGAGGTGACTTTATGTCAAATGCAGCCATGCAACAGAAGCAGTTGCAAATTAGGGTCAGGCAGAAAAGAGGAGAAAGTGGCACAAGCCCCAAATGGCTGCCCAGGGGACCCTGTGAGCCCAGAACCCTGCAGGGCAAGTCAATTTGCCAGATTCTTCCTTGCTTCCCCTGATCCGTGCTGTGGATTGGCAGTGTTCACTTCTGTGAAAAGAGCTGGCTATGTAATTTGTGGGATCCAGTACAAAATGAAAAGGTAGGGGCCCTTGTTAAAAATTACGAAGAATTTCCAATGGCAACAGCTGAGTGTGAAACCAAGCATAGGGCCCTTCTGAGTATGGGGCTCTGTGCAGTCGCACAAGTCATATGCCCATGAAGCCATGACTGTGGGCATTTTCTGATTCTGTGTAAGACCTTACACAAAGTTCTTAATAGTTTGAGGACAAGTTAATCATAAGTACCATTTCTGATCTTCTTTAAGAAAACAACTACAACCACTAAAGTACTTCCATTCCATAAATATTTATTGAGCACCTACCAATGCCAGGCACTGTTTTAGCCTCTTGGGATGCAGCAGTGAACAAAGCCCATCCCTTGTGGTGCTTACAGGCAGAGGAAGCCATCCTAATTACCAGGGCCCAGGGGTTCCAATGGTGCTAGATCAAATCCCTCGTGTAGTTTTCTAGCCTGTCTGCTCTTGAAAAACAGTTGCTGTTGAGTCAGCTCGGACTCACGGTGACTCCATGTGTGTCAGAATAGGATTGTGTTCCATAGGGTTTTCAATAGCTGACTTTTAGGAAGTAGATCGTCAGGTCTTTTCCGAGGCACCCCTGGGTAGACTCAAACATTCAAACTTTCAGTTAGCAGCCAAGCACTTTAACTGTTTGTACCAACCAGGGATTCCATCTACCCTTGAAGGGAAGCCAAAAAAGCTTTTTCATCAGAGTCTGAACCCACTTTCGGTGGCGCTGACATGTTGAAGTCTCTAGCTCTCTAAGACCTGAACCGCTGGGATCTGACAGGCTAGTCGACCACCCTCCAGGAAGCAAGTTCAGACCCAGTTCAAGCCCTACCTCCTTGAACTCAAATGGCAGTTTAACTCTTGGCCTAGTAACAAGGGAGGAGCCTGACAAATCTGAGCTTAGTTTGAAGAGGATGAGTCAGAAGTCAGCTCTGGGAGCTATTCCAGATGCCTGCTTCCAGCCCAAGTGCTAGAATCAGACTTGCTACTTCCAAACAAGGTGAGTCAAGTGACCATCCCTGACCTTATCTTCCACCACTGATTGCCAGAGCACAGCCTCCCCAGGCCTGGAGGACACCAGGCCACAGACCCCCAGTATTTGGTCCACCCTCCTCAGAACTTCGAATTTGGCACAATTGACTCAATTCAGTCATCTACTTCCAAGTTACTTGGAGAAAACCTGCCAAAGTGAGATGGGAACAGCAAAGTCTCCATTCAGCAGTGACTCTCCCTAAGACACTGCCCCAAATCCAGTCAAGGTCAAGCATTACCAGGAACTCAAGTTCAGGGTCAGTTTTCTAAAAAAGCTGAAATGCAGGGAGGGTGAACATGGAGGGATTTACTTTGAATGAGAATTCACATACTGTGTCCCCCACCTTGTGCTTCTACCCTTGACAATGTAATTTTTTGTTCTCATCTAACAAGAAAGTGAAAAACAAAATTGGAGCCAACCCTGAACAAAGGCCTCTCCTCCAGTCTAATCCTGCAGTCTAATTAAGCACAGCTCCTACCTCCGTGCCAGCAGAACCAGTTTGCCCAGGCTAAAGCGATTACCAGCACACTTGTGGTGGGTTGGTAAACCCCTGCAGACATAGAGCTGTGAGCTCATGCTCTCAAAGGTGCTGTGGTCAGCTGAGCAAGTCTCCTCACTTCTTTGCTTTCCCATTTCATGCAGAGTCTGACGGGTTTGTCGAGCTGCATAACAGGCAGGGACTTGCTTTCTCAGGTTACAAATGCAGCAGCTGAGTCCTGAGACCTAATAAAGCATGGGTTTTGCATACACAGGACAAATGGCTGGACCTTTTTAGCATGCATTCTTGATCTCTTAGGGTGTTGCCATTAGGTGCCGTGAAGTCCGTTCCGACTGCTAGTGACCCTATGTACAATGGAACGAAACACTACCCTGTCTTTTGCCATCCTCACAATCTTTGTTATGCTTAAGCCCGTTGTTGTAGCCACTGTGTCAGTCCATCTCCTTGAGGGTCTTCCTCTTTTTTGCTGACCCTCCACTTTACCAAGCATGATGTCCTTCTCCAGGGACTGATCCCTCCTGATAATAGGTCCAAAGTACATGAGATCAAGTCTTGCCATCCTCACTTTCAAGGAGCATCCAGGCTGTAAATCTTCCAAGACAGATTTGTTTGTTTTTCTGGCAGTCCATGGAATATTCAATATTCTTTGCCAACACGATAATTCAGAGTCATCAGTTCTTCTTTCATTTTTCTTATCCATTGTCCAGCTTTTACATGCATATGAGGCAATTGAAATTACCACGGCTTGGGTCAGGCGCACGTTAGTCCTCAAAGCGACATCTTTGCTTTTTAATACTTTAAAGAGGTCTTCTGCACCAGATTTGCCCAATGCGATACATCGTTTGATTTCTTGACTGCTGCTTCCATGGGTGTAAGGAGTCGTCAGCATTTTTCCTGGCATTCGCTTTACCTGGAGAAGTTACCAATTCTCCTTCCATCTGTGGCTGTCAGCAAGGTGAGGCTGGACAGGTTCTCCCTGCCTTGATGCCCTGTCACCTTGCTTCCCATTATGGTCCATTGGGTCAACAAACTGTTTAGCACCAGTCTAGTCTCTGCTGAGGACTTGTGAACCCCATGCTCCTAGGAATAAAGGTCCCCAGGTCCTTATTTATTCCTCAGCACTCAAGGGGCTCAGTTTCTGCTACTGCTTCATCTGGGACCTGAATGGTGGACCTTTCTTCCCTGGGTGAACTAGCCTGCCTATACCCGTACCAAATTCATTCTATGCAATTCTGAGAAACTCCAGTTTATCAAGAACCCTCTGGAGTGAAAATATTACTTAGTGACTTAGTAGTTACTAAGCACCTTCTACATGCTAGACCCTGAGCTAGATGCCAGAGTTGTAAAAATGAGTATCATAGGATATCATGAGGAGTTCACATTGAAAAAGTCCTTCATAAACAAAAGAGTTATTCTTATATACTCATTTATTCAGTAAATATATTCTACATCTATTTTGTGCTTATGGTACTAAGATGAATCCCTTAGAGGCAAGGGACTCAAGATATATTGAGAATTTATAATGAGCTGGGCACTGTGCCAGGTACTTGGTTTTATCTTGGTTAGTCATCACAATTATTTCTATTCTACAAATAGAGAAACTGAGGCAGAAGATGGTAAAAGTAATCAGCCCAAGATTGTATATAGTAAGAGACAGAGCTGGGCTTCTGCCTCTAATCCTTGATTTTCCCACTAAACCACACTCCCTGTCCTGCTGCAGAAGGAGGTGAAATGTTGCAGTGGGATAGATGCTATGACAGAGGGAGGGAGACACACCCTCGCGGCTCCACTCCTGCCCCTTTCTTGAGGTCCCCAGCAAATCCCATGGTCCTATCACCAGGCTGACTCTGTAAATGGGAAATTCCATCCATCCATCCTCCTTCTTCTAGGCTGAACATTCTTATGGCTGCAAATTTCTTCCAGGGAAGTTCAGAATTTTAGGGCAAATGGAGACCCAGACTAAATGCTCCATCGTTTCCATCCCCCAGCTGAAGGTGAAAGACCCGGCCAATTTGGATCCATGGCTCCAGTTGATGCTGTTTCTGGGGCCTCCTCTGCACCCTACTCAGGGTGATGCTGGGCATTCTGCATTGTCTTGGTGTCTTGGTCATCTGGTGCTGCTATAACAGAAATACCACAAGTGGATGGCTTTAACAAAGAAAATTTATTCTACCACAGTCTAGCAGGCTACAAGTCCAAATTCAGGGCGTCAGCTCCAGGGGAAGGCTTTCTCTGTCAGCTCTGGAGGAAAGTCCGTGTCATCAATCTTCCCTTGGCCTAGGAGCTTCTCTGCGCAGGAACCTCAGGTCCCAAGGATACACTCTGCTCCCAGCACTGCTTTCTTGGTGGTATGAGGTCCCTGTGTCTATCTGCTCACTTCTTTCTTTTATATCTCAAAAGAGACTGGCTTAAGACACTATCTAATCTTGTAGATCTCATCAATATAACTGCCACTAATCCATCTCATTACATCATAGTGTTAGGATTTACAACACATAGAGAAATCACATCAGATGACAAGATGGTAGACAATCGCACAATACTGGGAATCATGACCTAGCAAAGTTGACAGATATTTCGGGGGACACAATTCAATCTATGACACTTGGTTACCTGGTGAGACTGCTGAGTCAGACAGATTTCTCCACCTTGGCTGGACCCTGATGTTGGTTACTCTGTCATGGAAAGGGGTCAGATCACATCAGCCTGCTAGAAAACTCACAGCTTTCTAAGCCTGGTTACCACTCTGTTTTCTTTGAATTATTTATATGTTCATTGCATTTTGTCTTTATTTACTCTTTCAGATTTGGCAGGTAACCAACTATACAGGAATATAATTTCTATCATTACTCATGAAGTAAAAACTTTTAAAAAGTCTCTCTTGGCACAGCTAAACACACCTTCAGAGAACAGGCTGGTTAATTTATATTGGTGTTATCTTGCACATTTAGTCTGGGTCTCCATTCGGCCTAAAATTCTAGACTTCCTTGGAGGAAATTTGCTGCCACAAGAGCGCTCAGCCTAGAGGAAGGGGGCTAGATGGATGGGTCTTCCCATTTACAGAGTCAGCTGGTGATAGAGCCAAATATCAGACTTTCCCATATTTGGCCATTACTGAAGAGTGTGTATTTTACAAGTGATTTTTTTAAGCACTCATATAAATACTACTTTTTATTCTGTCAGAGTCCCATTTACAACCTTTCTACCATTAAATAGCAAGCGCATTCCTGCATTTCTTTTAGGTGCCTCCCGAAAGTTTAGATTGCTTATCCAAAGGTCAAACAAGTTCTGGAATCAAACGGAATCAATCATTAATAAAGTAATGAGAAACTTGCTTCTTATAACTTTTGTTCCTTCCCTTTTCAGGACTGAAGAGAGAAGAAAAATAACTCCAAACGAAAACCAGGGGGCAGAGATCACATGGAATCCTTAAAGCCCAGGGCCTGTTTCCATAGCTCTTGGAATTGTGCTTTCAGATCACGATTTCCAAAAGAAAAACATGGGCTATTCGCGTCAAGCTCCCAACTGAAAATCCAAAACTGCCCAGCTGCCTCCAACGCTGGAAGCCGAGCCCACAACCTCAACAGCTGAGCACATCCAGCCCCCCAGGTGGTCCTGGGAGGGTGAGCTGCAGCCCTGGAAATGGACTCCCACTGCCTGCCTATTCCAGGATCACTGGGAACATTTCCCAAGGGACCCTGTTGGGTCGAGCACATTGTGCATTTTTGCTAGAGGTGGGCTTCAGAAAAGGTCTTTTCTCAGTTGGTTTTGTCAGTGCCCAAGCCTAGGAAAGCTTCCTTAATTTCCCTGGACTCAGCCTCTGAGACGGAAAACAGTCAATCACTTATAACTGCATTGCAGGTAACTCATGTCAAAACAGAGTGATTTGTCTGTTTTATTCTTTCCCAGTATCCAAGGATTATTGGACCCCCTATATAGCTCAAACATCTTTAATTCATCTTCCTCTCATTCACCACAGCTGCTGTTCCAAACCTTTGTTACTTCCTTGGGACTCTTAGAAATTGTTGCTACCTAAATTTCTGTTCTTTCATTCAGTTGTTCACTCATTCATTCCTTTAGCTAGCACAGCACTGGGCATAAGAGACACAGCAGTCATCAAACAGACACGGCCTCTATTCTCATCACAGAGCTTACGATCTAGCTTATGGTCTCTCTTCCTTAACCTACTCTTCCCAGATCATCTTATCCCTTCTCCAAGGCTTTGTTACCCCCTGTAGCCTCCTTCCTCAGCTGACGCATAAACCTATCCAACAGTGTGCCAGACAGTGCCACTTAGATATCTCTTAGGCATCTTAATTTGTGGTTGACGTAAAGAGAGATGGCTGAACATCACAACCACAGCTCCTATCCTAGAATAACTTTATACTGAGAATACTTGCTCTCATCTCACCTGGAACCACCATGGCTAAAACATCAGGAGTGCTGACTCCCTTTACCCGCTCTTCTGGCATGGATAATATTCTTCCCTTAGATCTCCACAGCAGAGCTAAAGCCAGGCTGAACGTTTAGCAAAACTGTATTGAAGGTTCCCAGAGAACAGAAGGGAGTTATCCATGAGGTGTAACTTACAATTGGCCACTGGGTATGGTATCTCCTAGAGCCCATTGGCCCGGACAGCCTTCATAGGCTCTCTGCCTACCCTGGCCACCTATTCACAGCAGAAGTCGACTCCACTTGCTGCACCCCATCTCCACCCAGAAATACACTTAAACACATCTGAAGGGGGTTCTCAGAGAGAGGAAGGAGTCCCGTTTCCCTCCTGTCTAAGGTCTACTTTCTAAGACCACAGTTCCAACCCCAGGATTTGCTTCTTCCTAGGAAGATTGACAGGAGTTCCTGGGTGGCACAAATGGTTAAGCACTTGAATATTAGTCAAAAAGTTGGTGGTTTGAACCCACCCAGAGATGCCTTGGAAGAAAGTCCTGGTGATCTGCTTTTGAAAGGTCATAGCCTTGAAAACCCAATGGAGCACAGTCTTATTTTCTACACGTGGGGTCGCCATAAGTAAGAACAGACTCAACGGCAACCAGTTTGCTTTGTTTGGGGTTTTGGTTAGGAAGACTGACATGTGACTGTCTCTTCCCTTAAGGGTAGACTTCTCTCATCCATGTAGATGGTGACTTTTCCTTGTGACTGGAACAAGACACCATAGTCTAACTCTGTACAGAAAGTGCACCAATTGTGGTACGGAGAGTGGGTGAGGAAGGTGAAAAGGACAGTGGTCATTTCCAAAGCTACCTCACACTCAATGTGTGTAAAACCAAACTCAGTGCATCTTTCTGGTGCCCTCCCCCCAAATCTGCTCATCTTTGGCTTATTCTTATCTCAAATAATGACATCAGCATCCTCAAAGTCACCCAGGCCAGAATTTTGAGGGTCGTCATTTGACTTCCATACCTTCTACGCCCTAAATGTCTTTCCAATCTGCTGCTTCTCATGTCTGTGCCTTGGTTCAGGCCTTCTTTAACTCTACCTGGACCAGGGCAAAGTCTTCCTCACTGATCTTCCTGCCTCCAGTTTTCCTCTCTCTAACAGCCTCCACACTGAGTCAAGGTGATCTTTCTCAAATGCAAATCCCTGATCCTATTATATTTGTAAGACTGTTTGCTCTGGAGCCAGATATCCTGGGTTCAAATTCTTAAAAGCTTCGAGACCTTGAATAAGTTGCTTAACCTCTGTATGGCTCAGTGCTATATCAGTAAAATGAGGATAATAGTACTGTATCAGGGTTCTCCAGAGAAACAAAGCCAATAGACTTTACATACATATATATGTATATGTATGTGTGTGTATATATACACGCATATGCATATATTTATATATATATAGAGAGAGAGAGTGTGTGTGTGTGAGAGAGAGAGAGAAAGAGAGAAGGAGCTAACTCACATGCTTGTGGGGGCTGGCAAGTCCAAAATTTGTAGGACAGGCTGACAGTCTGGTAATTCAGAAAGGATTTTTAATCCAGGAAGCCTCAGTGTTTGCTCTTAAGGACTTCAACCAAGTGAATGAGGCAAGGTCAACTGTTTGTAGATATAAATCACATCTACAGAATACCTTCATGGCAACACCCAGATTAGTGTTTGATTAAATAACTGGGTACTATAGCCTAGCCAGAGGAGCCCTGGTGGCACAGTGGTTAAAGCGCTCAGCTGCGAACTGAAAGGTTGGTGGTTTCAACTCACCAGCTGCTCCAAGGGAGAAAGATGTAGTAGTCTGCTTCCATAAAGATTTAGAGCCTTGGAAACACTATGGGGAAGTTCTACTCTATCTTACAGGGTCACTATAAATCAATCAACTCAATGGCAGTAGGTTTTGGTATAGCCTAGCCAGGAGTCCTGAGTGGCGGAAACGGTTTGTACTAGACTACTAACCCAAAGGTTGGCAGTTCCAACCCACCCAGCAGTGCTGTGAAAGAAAGGCCTGGTGATCTACTTCTGTAAAGAGTTGTTGTTGCTGTTGTTAGATGCCATGAAGTTGATTCTGGATTACAGCCAGGAAAATTCCACAGAACAGTTCTACTCTGTAACACATGCGGTTACTATGAGTCAGGATCAACTCATCAGCAACAAGTTTGTTTGGTTTTTTTAATAGGCTAACCAAGTTGACACTTAACACTAACCATCGCAAGTACCTCCCTCAGAGTTTTTGTGGGGACTATGGTAGGCTAAGGAGCCCTGGTGGCACAGGGGTTAAGCACTCGGCTGCTAACAGAAAGGTTGGTGGTTTCAACCCACCAGTCGCGCCACAGGAGAAAGATGTGGCAGTCTGCTTCCGTAAAGATTACAGCTTTGGAAACCCTTGGCAGTTCTACTCTGTCCTATGGGGTTACTATGAGTTAGAATCCACTCGATGGCAATGGGTGTTCGGGTTTTGAGTGGTAGGCTACTTCCAAACAGGCTCCCAGTGATCTCGCCTTCTGGTATTCATGCCCTTGGGTAACCCCTGTGACTTTCATCTTGCTTGCACTCTCTCTGGCTCTTCTCGCTTGCTCTGATGAAGCAAGCTTCCATGTTGTGAGATGCCCTATAGAGAGGCCCACGTAGCAAGAAACTAAGCAGGTGGGGGGCGGCTAACTGCCAGAAAGGAACTGATTCCTGCCAACAACCTTGTGAATGAATGTAGGAGCAAATCCTTTCCCAATCAAACCTTGAGATAAATGCAGCCTCAACCAATGCCTTGATTACAGCCCAAAGCCAAAGGACCCAGCTTGCTCCACTGGGGTTCCTGACTCACAGAAGCTGTGAGATAATAAATGCTGCTCTAAGTGACCAAGTTTTAGAGTAATTTGTCATGGATTGAATTATGTCCCCCCAAAAATGTGTGTATCAATTTGGCCGGGCGATGATTTCCAGTATTGTATGATTTTCCTGTATGTTGTAAATCCTGCCTGTATGATGTTAATGAGGGAAAATGGGCAGAAGTTGTGTTAGTAAGGCAGGACTTAACCTACAATATTGGATTGTGTCCTGAGGCAATCTCTTGAGATAGAAAAGAGAGACAGGGGGACCTCATACCACCAAGAAAGCAGTTCCGGGAGCAGAGGGTATCCTTTGGACCTGGGGTCCCTGCATGGAGAAGCTCCTAGTCTGGGGGAACATTGATGAAAAAAAGGCTGACAGATAGAAAGCCTTCCCCTGGAGCTGACACCTTGAATCTGGACTTCTGGCCTACTTTTACTGTGAGGAAATAAACTTCTCTTTGTTAAAGCCATCTACTTGCGGTATTTCTGTTGTAGTAGCACTAGATGACTAAGACAATTTGTTACACAGCAAGAGATAACTAATGCAAGGATTAAATAATTCAGGTGACAGGTTTAGAACAGTACCTGATGCCCAGTCAATAATATCATCATCATTATTATTACTTGTTTAGCCCCACTACTAGACTGACAGCCCATGCCTATTTGTCTACTGTTATCTCCAGCTCCTAGCATAGTGCTAGACACAATTAATATTTGTTGACTAAAAGAATAAACAGGAAGTTCTGGGCCTTCCCTGGAGTCCTCCAGACTCTTCCCTTCAGGCCAAAAATGGGGCTGCCAAGACTTGGGAGAGCAGTTTGAGCGCCCAAGTTTTCCCTCCAGCCAGATCCTGGGCCAAGCAAAGTGGTGAGGATTTGCTGGGCCCCTTTGCAAGGTCACACAATTTCGCTGAGCCCACGTTGCAATTCCCAGGAGCACAGTTTCACAAAGCCAGCCCTTATGTCTGCCCTACAACCCTGGAAGGCACAGAGAAAACAAAGACTCCATCATCACCAACCTGCCCTCCTGGCCTGCCCAGATAGATGCTCCTTGCACTCTGGGCAGGGAGGGAAGAGAAGGGACTGTTTCTCTTGGCTGAGTAACATCATTTTTCTTGACTGAAGAAATACATGCCAGAGGGGTTAAAAGTAGAAGGTAGTTCTCATCTAAGAGAGCTTTACTCCTCAGAGGCCCGGCCCCACAGCAACATAAAGAAGCTATACCCAGGGTATACACAGGGTTTGGCAGTATGCTGATGGTCCAAACCACTTCCCCAAGATTTCTTCCATCTACACATCACCCACTCTGCTTTAAGAGCCAGCTCAAAGTCGTGTCCTCCATGACAACTTCCTCAGCTGCCCAGGCAAACGTAGGCCCCTCTCCCTGGGCTTCTGTGGTACACTGTGCATCTCTCTGTTGAAGCAAGCTGTATTCAAGGTCATTGTGAATGTGCTCCTGGGAATTGCCTGGCCCATATCAGGCTGAGAACTAGCTCCTTTGGGTAGGGACTGTGTCTTACTTGCTTTTGTATCCCCCAACCCAGCAGAGTTGACACAGTAGGTGCCAATGTTGACTGAATTACAGAATGCTATTGCATTTGGAATTCAGGAATGGCAGAAATAAATTTCTACAAGAGCATTAAACTCCATTTAGCTTAAGAATGTGGGGAAAAGAAGATAGGGATGTGTGGCTTATCCTATAAGTTCTGTGCTGCTTGGGTTAAGGAAGTCAGGGCTGCAGGGAGCAAGCACTCTAGTAAGTCTGCAGAATTTGATCTGCTTTTACACAGAAATGATCCCCTCCTCTCTGCATTAATGAGTGCTCTTCTTTATCTGAAGTCAGTGGTTCTCAAAGTGTGGTCCCTGGACCAGCAGCATCAGCATCAAGAGATCTTGTTAGAAATGCACGACACTCCAGGTTTACTGAATCAGAAACTTTGGGAGGTGTGTCCAGCAATCTGAGTTTCAACTAGCCCTCCAGGTGATTCTGATGCACACGCAAATTTAAAAACCACTGTTCTAAACCCACTGAAACACATGTGAAAAAGGCGTTAGACATACAATCCAGATCGATATAAGATTAAAGGGGAACTCAAGCCAATATCCCTTGCTATAAAATGCCCAGGATCAATGAAACACTCCACTGTTTCCCACAAACCAGTTCTACAGGCAATTAAATGAACTCAGCACATTTATTTTAAACGTGCAAAATGAATTTTCATATCCAAAGAGTAACACCAGATGTTTTACCTCTTTTTCCTAATTGATTTTTCAGCCTACAGCAATTCATCTTTATACTTTCCAGTTGGATCCTAATGTAGCAAGAAGAGCGTGTTCTGCAGGATTATTAAATGCCATGCATTTTAAAACAAGCATAACTCAGGCTGCCATGCGTCATCTGGGTGGTTGTCTCCCCAAAATACAAAAAAACAGACAGCCATAGGTACCAGGCAGGAAACTCCGAGGAGGCTCTTTCAAGGGGTTGTGACTCCAGGCTCTTGGCTGATTGCAAAGCTGAGTCCTGGGCACTCAGCCCAAGCCTGAGCTCTTCCCCACAGAGCCCTGCACTCCCTGGTACCAAAGGATTTGCTAGCTGTAAAATCTGCAGATAAACATTTTGTTTTTCATTGGGAATTTCCGTCTCTAAAATGAAGAAAAAGTAGGTATGGGGATGGAGGTGATGGGGACTGAGGGGCCAAGTAAGCGGCGAGGCAGTTGTTCCAAGAGGAACCAGTCTGGATGGACCTTCTCCTGCTCTGCTCTGTGCCTGGAAAATCCCAGACAGTTCCCCTCTGTTGGCCAATTTGGCCTGGCTGAGCAGGAGGCCCTGCTACTGACGGTGTAAGTGGGTAAAAGTTCACCACCAGCCAGGGTTTTTTCACTCAACAAAAGCTCTGCAGAATCTGGGGAAGACAGGGAAGGGGAAGCCTCAAGCTTTGAAAGAGAGGACCTTCTCCACCTTTGCCCTGGGTATGTATGTGGGCTGGGGGTGGGGGTGGGGGCAGATAGGGAGAGTGGCAACTAAGTGCTGGAAACCCAGAAAGTGCTAATTCAGAAAATACAACCCACACTTATTAGGAAGCTGGGAGATTGGCACTATCAGCTTTCTTCCCTAGAAGCTGCTGGGAGCTGGCAGGTTTGAGCCATCAGGCCTGCAGCAGGATTTTAACGTTGTCTGAGTTATAAATCTGCCTGTCTGGTTCTGAGCAGTGCTGCAGCAGTCTGTTAAACATCTGAAATTAGAGCACATCATGATTAAATCTCCAAAGTCGGCTGCTCCAGCTTTAAATAACCCACCCCCAAATTCCAGTGGGCTGTCCACTACATGGCCATTCTAGATACTTGGAATAAAGCATTCTGGGTTCTTTTATAGACACATATTCAGATGAAAGCTCCCTGGTAGAAGAATTAGCTCTGCATCTGCGCTCTCCTCTCCCCCACCTCCACCCAGGAGCTCCAGCCTCAAAGATAACAACCTACAATCTATGGAAGTACTGTGTGGCCCCTTGATGACCTCGGGAAAACCCAGTAACCAGCCTTCTCAACTAAGACAGCTCTGCCCCACACCTGTGACTAAAAAAAACTCATCTAAATTTAATATGCACAAATGACAATTTTCACGTATCAAAAAACTGGATGTAAAGGCCTCCAAACAGACTTGGACCCAGTGTCTAAGACACACAGAATGAAATAAAATCAAGGCCCCTGGCCTCGTCTAATTGGACTGAGCATGCATGAGGTCAAACGTTTTTGCACTGAGTTGTCTGAGGAACCCACTTGTCTTCCTCTGGGATTGGGCCAGGAGCAATCCCAGTCACCCAGCCCACACCCCCCACCAAAAACGGGATTCCATCTTAATTGACTACCTTCACTATGACTGAAATGTAATCAGTGGAAAGTCAGTCTTTCCTTGCCCCAAATGCCCAAGGATAATTTTATACACAATTAAACCACAGACGCCATTTTATAAATGTCCTCATCGTAAGTCTTTTAATATTTTACATAAAAAACTGTATACACAGCTTATAGAACTTTCATGTAAACATCATAAGCTCACCACTTTGTCATTTGTCAGTTTATTTAAAAAATAAAGAACAAGACAATTTAGTAGAAGTACCAGTGGGGAGGAGGGGAGAAGGAAGAGAACAGGGGCAGTTTTATTCTCTGTACAGAGACGCAGAGAAAATTTCACACAGTTTAGAGACTGCCTTGCCAGAAAATTTAAAAAAAAAAAAAGTTTTAAATAGGCCCTAATACTTGTTACTGCTGTTTATCAAAACAGTGCATTTAATCTGCACAAATAAAATCGTAAAATAGCATTGCCACTTTTTTCGAGAAAACAAAACAAAAATTAGTGGGGTTTCCCCCCCTCCTTGTTTTGTAAAAGTCATTATCCCTAAAAAGAAAAAAAATCAGAAGTAGATGAGGTTACAGTGTACAACCGTGGTCAGAATGCTACTGTCTCAGGCAAATGACAAGCGCGTTAGGTGTCAAACAATGAAACAATTGTGCAAAGAATATTTTGGGGTAAGAAAAAAAAAACCATTTTTAGCCATTAAATAAATCAAAATCAGTTTCTTAGACTGAACAATTTTCACTTGTAGGACAGGCACAAAGTTCGCTTATGGCAAAAACAACCCCGCAACACACCCTCCCCTCCTCCTGCCCCAGGGGCTGGTGAGGGGTTCGAAAGAGACGCTGTGTCCGGAAGCTGTGTCCTCTCAGCCCCAAGTCAGTTCCAAAAGTCGTCCCCAGGATTCGGAAAGATGGTCAAGTCCAGTTCATGCTTGGATGGGTGCCTGACCCAGGCTGGGCCGGAGCCGTTCTAGCGCCTTGTCACTCTACCCACCACCACCATTAAATAACACCATCCTACCTCCGAAAATAAAATTATATCTGTACTTATATAACCACACCCTCCCCCCAAGCCTCCCCAGCCCTCCCCTCCCGCAGTCCCCGGGGTCTATGTTACAGACAAGGGATGGTAGGCGCTCGCTGGTACTGGGTGGACATCTGATGGGGCGCGGCCGACCAGGGCGCCGAGCTCGGCTCTGGGGACCAGAGGCGGGGGTGGGGGTAAACACTGGGCGAGGAGAGTCGAACATACACACAGCCACACATTCTGACGCCTAGCTCTTCAGAAAAAGATGCTTAGGGACCCTTGGCACTCAGCGGGGCGCCCGGGCCTGTGCAACACAGCCGGACGCATACAGACACTGGGAAGGGGGCGCCCGGTCCCTCCTACGCCGATTGCCCGCGCGAGAGCCAGAGCCGCCAGTCAACGGCTGCTGCTCCGAACGGCAGACGCCAGGCAGTCCGGTGGGGTCGTTCGGGGACGCGGGTCTCCTCTTCTCCGGACTCGTTGGGGGACGGGGCCGAGAGGGGGAGCCGCGCCGGTAGGGCAAGCGGGGGCCAGGCGCGGCCCTCATAGCACCTTGCAGCAGTTGATGCAGCCGTTCTGTGAGCCGTAGCGCTTCTGCAGCGCGGCGCGGGTGGCCGTCTCGAAGACCTCGCGCACCCCCTCCTTGGTCTTGGCCGAGCACTCGAGGTAGTCGTAGGCTTGGATGCGCACGGCCATGGCGCGGCCGTCATCCGTGCGCACGGGTTCCTGCTTCATGCGGGCCAGCTCTGTGCGGACGTGCTCGTCGCTGCGCAGGTCTTTCTTGTTGGCCACCAGGATGATGGGCACGTTGGGGCAGAAGTGCTTCACCTCCGGCACCCACTTCTCGGGGATGTTCTCCAGAGAGTCCGGGCTGTCCACCGAGAAGCACATAAGAATCACGTCGGTGTCCGGGTAGGAGAGCGGCCTCAGGCGATCGTAGTCCTCCTGGCCCGCCGTATCCCACAGCGCCAGCTCCACCTGCTTGCCGTCCACCTCGATGTCGGCCACATAGTTCTCGAAGACGGTGGGCACGTACACCTCGGGGAACTCGTCCTTACTGAATACGATCAGCAGGCACGTCTTGCCGCACGCGCCGTCGCCTACCACCACCAGCTTCTTGCGGATGGCCGCCATGAGCGGGCCGGGCCCGGGCAGCAGGAGGGGGCCCGCGAACGCCTCGCTGCCGTCCCGCTCGCCGCTCACCTCGGGCTGCGCGCTGGAGCAGGGGTCGCTAGCTGCACCCAGGCCCAGTGGTGGTGCTTTCTCTCGGTGTGCTCCGGCTGCCGCGTCGGGGGCGGTGGGGGCGCGGGGGCATAGGGCGCACCGTGCGTCTCACGTGCTGCTCTCGGGGGGTGACCGCTTTTCTCAACCCGTGCGTGAGGTCGGCGCCTTTGTGCGGAAACGGCTGCTCGCGCTGCGATCTGGCCTCGCTCCCTCCCCGGTCCCTAAGCTCACCAAACAAACAGGAGACAACAAACCAAAGCAACCGGACTGCGGTGGCAGATGCAAGCTGCGGCCCTAGCGCCCGCTATTTAAAGAGTTTGGCCACTTTCTTAATATAGCCGCCCAATGGGAAGCGAGCCGACTGAGCTCATCGCTGCGGATCTTAGCTCTGATTGGCTGTCAGCTGCAGCCCCAACGGCGGGGCCGGGGAAGCTTGATTGACGGCCTAGGCCGCGGGGCTGGGCGAGGCGGCGACTAGGGAGTCTGCGCTGCGGCTCCGGCTGCAGGGCTTTGGCTAGACCGTGGTGGGGCCGGGGTTCCGTCCTTCGCCACAGCTTCTGCGTTCGGAGCCTGGTTCCGGGAGCTGGCTGTTTGGAGCCCGCGGGGCCTGGGCAAGGGGCACCGGGAGAGGCAGCACCTTATGGGGCGTTGGTGGTTCCCTTCCACTCAAAATTGCCCCGCTTCCTTCCGAACGCCCAGTGGGTTGTCGGACCTATGGGAGAGGGGCGACTCCTTTAACGTGGTTTTGTTTTTGAATACACACACTCTTCTCTCTCTTTTCCAAGCAAGGTTTTTTCCTTTCTTTTAGAAACGGCACCCATCTGGCCTCGCTTCCCCCTTTCTCCTCCCCCTCATACGACCTACCCCTGTACTCGCCCTAGTGGAAGCCCTAGGTTTGGACCCGGGAGGTGAGAGGCAGACTGAGCTGTGAGGGCTTGGGCCGAGTTACTCAGCTCCTCCAAGTCCTACTGCTTCTGACCCCCCGCCTGGGCCTTAGGTGAAGATTGGAGGAAGGAGGGCTGAGTGGTCGCAGAGCTTCCGGTCCACTTTGAGGAAGTTCCCAGGCAAGGAAATGTGGCTTTGGCCCTGCTTTGCATGATTAATTCTGATCCTGGTTGTTAAGCCCGAGGACTGTCTGAGTTATATACTATAATAGAATCCAACTGCCCCACCTCCCATTGAGCAGATGGAGAGGCTGAGGGCCCTGGAAGGGGAGAGAGATTTGCAGGCAGCCACACAGCAAACAGTGGTGAGGCGTTTAAGGCTCTAGACTCTTGGTCTTCTGATACACCGAACCAAAAACCAAACCCCCTACCGGTTGGTCGACCCTGTAGGACAGAGTAGAACTGCCCCCAGAGGTTTTCCAAGGCCGTAAATCTTGAAGGAAGCAGATTGCCACATCTTGCTCCCAGCGGAGCAGCTGATAGGTTGGAACCAATGTGCCACCAGGGCTCCTTTCCTGAGGCACACCAGGACTCAGTTTGTCTGTTCCCTGGATCCTGCAGGAGATGACACCCATGTCTGATCTAAAATGATGACCTAAGTCAACAGATTTCAATAGACAGGTGGGAGGAGGGTAGAAGGCGGCCGGGAGGGCCACCCAGGGAGGAGGAACAGCTTGAACAAAACCTGGTGGGAAAGAATGGGACAAATTCTAGAAACAGTGAATAGCTTAGTGTGGCTGGACTTGATGGAGAGAGAAGGTTGAAACTCAGGTTGGCACTGCATTGTAGGCGGCTAGAGTATCAGCTAAATGGGTATCAGGCAGTGGGATGCTTTGATTTTTCTGCAAAGGAGAGACACCCTCATGTCATGATGAACTTACTGCCTCTTCATATTTCTGTCTCCTTCTCTAGCCTGTGAGCTGGTGGAATGCCAGGAGCTTGTCTTACTTATCTTAGCATCTTGACATCTAGAACAATGCCTGGCACTTTGCAAGAATCAGTAAACTAACCAAAATGCTCAAGAATTTCAGTTGGAACTTTTGGAGGAGGGGGTCTCATACCTCAACTTCAGGATAACTCCTGTTATCCAACTCTAGGTTGGTTAACAATTACCTAACCAAACCATACACCCAGCTGTGACTGAGTCCTGATGTTTTTACATATAATTTATATGTAGAGATCTAGGTCTTTATGTGGACTCCACAGATGTGGAGAACCTTGTAATCAGGTCAAATAAGACTTTAGTCCCGCCAGCTCCTAGAGCCCATCCTATTAGGGATATCTCATCCAAATGACCAGAAATGCTGCCCTCACACTGGGTTAGCTCCATAACAATGCCCAGCTTTTCTTCTGCAGATCCAGAAAACTGATCTGATTTGTCTGCAAGTGAATAATTGTTCCACAGTGGGATGCCATGGCAAAAAGTGTTTTTGATCATTGATTTAGGGCTCCAATCTAGAAACTTTTTCTTCTTTTTTTAGTTAGCTAGTTAGAAAAATCTTATCACCACAAAATTTTCTTCTTTTAATCAAAACCTTTTATAGTTGTATTGTTAACCCTGCTTCGAGGGTAGGTTATCCAATAAGCTTACTTACTAATCTGTAGTGAACAATTTCAGATGGATTTCACCACACCACATCAAAGTGAAACCCATGTGAAATTGTTTACTACAGATTAGTAAGTAAGCACAAGTAAACCGGTGCTTACCTTGCTTACTGAGTTGTCTGCCTTTGTCAGGAATTGTAAATTTGAAAAGAGGCTTTGCGTCTGTAGGTAGGTGATGTGGATTTGCGAGAAAGACAGATGCCAGCCATCCCTAGAAGCACAATCTTTGATGTGGTGAAAAAATGTGAAATTGTTCACTATGGATTAGTGAATAAACACAAGTAAGCCTGTGCTTACCTTGCTTATTGGATAATCTGCCCGTGGGCTGCTTTTTTTTGGTCTTACTGTAGCTTGGGAATCTTGGCTGTGTCCTTAAGCTTTAAATAACAAGAAAATATAAAACAGTTAAAGCTTTGTGGCATCTATGTAAAATTTTTAAATCTTAAGAATGAAGAAGAGGGATTAAGCACCCTCATTTCCTAATTATATGAGATGTTCCGAGTTTGAATCTCAATATTGCAGTAACTTCTAAAAATATTTGTTTATGTAATATATCAAAGTAAACAAATAGAAACATCCATGTTCTTCAGCCACTTATTTTCATGGCAATCGTTTTTTGTTCAGAGATACTTTGACAAGCCTTGTGGAGACTGGCTACTTCAAAAACCGCACCATCCACAGGATAAACTTCTCCAGACTAGGTGCTGTGCGGGGCTGTCTCCTCCCTGCCTCCTCTCACCCTTCACGATACACTTTCACTGAAAGGCAATGGTAAAATTCGATTCTTCTATGAGGACCAATCATTTTAATAATTACTTTTTTTTAACATATAGATTCATTGTTTGATAGATAACTTACCCACACTAGTGAAAGGGAAGTTACCCTTCAGCCAAAAGGGGGATGTTAATTTATCTCCAATCTTCTACTTCATTTATGTGGTCTTTTTTTTTTTTTTTCTTTTTTGCCTAGTGTCTCCTATGTCTCTCCAGTAAATCTTCAAAAACTAGACCAGAGATTGGAATTTTCATTAGATTTTAGTGCCACCTTGTGGCAATCTCTACAGCTTTTCTTTTAAAAAAAAAAAATTATGATTATAAAAAACCTTTATCTGATCAAAATGCATGCAATTTATGAATATTTTTATTTGAAAATATTTCACTGAATGTCAGATTCTAAAGAAGAGATTAGAAAAAAAGATAAAAGTTATGAAACCTCATTAATTCACACAACAATTTGCTTCATTTTCCCCTGATTATAATGTACTGGAAATGTAAAACAACTTTTAACCACAAAAATCATCTGCTTTTTTTCTCAATTAAGCTAGTATAGGTAGTCCCCAACTTACCACGGAGTTCCGATCCAACGACTACATCTTAAGTCAATTCTGACCTAAGTCTAGTACCTCAATTTTTTTTTCATTATTATTGCCTTTATTATCACTATCTTTATAAATCCGATTTTTATTTGTCTTTGGGGTTTGGAAAATTACATATAAACTTACAGATATATTTTAATACATACGTACATACAAAAAAAATACACAAATCATAAAAATTTACTGCAGTGAGGAAGAAGAGTTGCACGACATTGGCATTTTGTCAGTTTTGGTAGTAACTCCATTTGTGGAAGGTTCTGGATCATCTGGATTATCCCTGGGAATGGGGATGGTGTTTCCAGTCAGAAAATTAGTGAGAATTGTCTGTGTGGTCCTTTTCTTTTTTCTTCATATATTTTGTGGTAACATCTCACTGCTTTCCAAATCTGCCTATCGAGTTTAGCAAAGCGATCAGCGTTTGGATCCATGTTTTCAAGTAACTGAAGCCCCTGATTTACTTTAGAAAAAACTTCAGCTAATCTTTTCACTGTAAACAATTTTGACAATTTCTCTCCTTCCTCTTTCTCATTATTTCTTTCTTCTTCATCGTTTCTTTCCTCTTCAGAATCCATTAAATCCTAATCTGTCCATTCCTCTTCTTTGTGATCGACGAGCTGTTCCATATCAGCGATATCAGGTTCTAAATTCAGTGTTCTTGCCATATGGGTGATTTTTCCACCTATCTCTTCCATCACGTTATCCTGATCAAATGCTTGGAGCGTGTTCCTGTAACTCAGCAATTGTTTCCATATCCCCTAGGTGCATTTTCCTGTAACTTTCTCCCAGGAAGATGCAATGTTTCAGATACACTGAAGAATATTATAATTTGTGTAATGTTACTGTAACTCCATCCATTGCAGCTATTGCCTGAGCAAACGTAGCTCATAGGTACAAAAAAAAAAAAGACGGTAGTAAGTACAGTTCCTCATAACTCGAATGCGTTGTAAATCGGGAACTACCTATATTGGATATCCTGTTATAATTGAAGTAATAATAATTCATTTACCAATAAACATTTACTGGGAACCAGCAATACAGTAGACATTCTTGACAGCCATTTGATTTTTAAATTCTTTGTAATTTAAGGAGTGGCTTACAGTCTCCAGGAAAACTGTCAACCTTCTAACTCCATGCGATAAACTATTAAAAATAGGAAGGCTATTCTAGAATTAGCCATACTATTTCATGTTAAAAAAACCTAGGCAGTCCCATCTGGGTCTGTTTGGGGCCCACTTAACCCAGAGTTACATAGCTGTTGTTCTTACTTTTCGTCAAATTGGTTCCTACCCATGGCGAGCCCGTGTACAACTGAACGAAACGTTGCCCTGTGCCGTGCCATCTTCATGATCATTGGTATGCTTGAACTCATTGTTGCAGCCACTGTGTATTTTGAGTGCCTTCCAACCTAGGGGGCTCCTCTTCTAGCACTATATCCGACAATATTCTGTTGTAAGCCACAGAGTTTTCATTGGCTAATTTTTGGAAGTAGATTACCAGGCCTTTCTTCCAAGTCTACCTTAGTCTGGAAACTCCACTGAAACCTGTCCACTATGGGTGATCCTGCTGGTATTTGAAATACCAGTGGCATGGCTTCCAGTGTCATAGCAATACACCAGCCTCCACAGTACAGCAAACTGACAGATGGGTGGTGGTACATAGCTAAGGAGCTGTCACACTGCTTTCTGGGGACTCCAACTATGAGCAACAGCAGATAAAACATTCTTCTCCAGTCCTGAGGTTGCACCCCAATGTGACCCAGGGCTAAGACAGACTCATAGATGAACCACTGTTAAACTTAGGAATGTGGACACTGAACTCTGATCAGATTGCCTGTCTGTCCACTCCAGGGCCAGACCAAGGGGAGTAGGCAGTGGATGTTGGGGCACCTCCTGATCTCTCTAATACTACACTGTCCAGTACAGTAGCCACTAACCACATAATGCTATTAGGTACTTGAAATGTGGCTAGTGTGACTGAGCAACTGAGTTTTTAATGGTATCTAATTTTAATTGTTGTTAGCTACCATCAAGTCAATTTCAACTCATAATGACCTCATGTGACAGAGTAGAACTGCCCCATGGGGTTTTCTTGGCTATAATCTTTTGGAAGCAGATCATCAGGTCTTTCTCCAGCAGAGCTGCTGCGTGGGTTCAAAACATCAACCTTTCAGTTAGCACTTTGGTGCAATGGTTAAGTGGTCAGCTGCTAACCGAAAGGTCAGTGGTTCAAACCTACCAGGGGCTCTGTGGAAGAAAAGACCTGGTGATCTGCTCCCATAAAGATTACATCCTAGGAAACCCTATGGGGCAATTCTACTGTATCCTGTAGGGTCGCTATGAGTTGGAATTAATTCAATGTCACACAATAACAATTTTAATTAATTTAAATTAAAAAATTGATATTCGACTTAGTTATTTGGAAACTTTTACATATATTTGAAATAACTTGGATATGTGAATCAAAGATGTCACTTTGAGGACTAAGTGTCCCTGACCCAACCCATGGTAATTTCAATTGCCTCATATGCATGTGAAAACTGGACAATAAATAAGGAAGGCCAAAAAAGAATTGATGCATTTGAATTATGATGTTGGTGAAGAATATTGACTATACCATGGACTGCCGGAAGAATGAATAAATCTGTCTTGGAAGCAGTACAGCCGGAATGCTTCTTAGAAGCGAGGATGGGAAGCAATTTGGACATGTTATCATGTGGGACCAGTCCCTGGAGAAGGATATTGTCATGGATTGAATTGTGTCCCCCAAAAATATTTGTCTGTTTGGCTGGGTCATGATTCCCAGTATCGTATGATTGTCTACCATTTTATCATCTGATAAACTTATTTCCCTATGTGTTGTAAATGCTATCACTATGACATAATAAAATGGATTATCAGCAGTTATACTGATGAGGTCTATAAGATTAGGTAGTGTCATAAGCCGATCTCTTTTGAGATATAAAAGAGAGAAGCAAGCAGAGAGACATGGGGACCTCATACCACCAAGAAAGCAGTGCTGGGGGCAGAGTGTGTCTTTTGGACCGGAGATTCCTGCGCTGAGATGCTCCCAGACCAAGGGAAGACTGATGACAAGGATCTTCTACCAGAGCAGACC
>NW_004444125.1:3641288-3690548 GCF_000243295.1 Trichechus manatus latirostris | reverse complement strand
CTGTGAGAGAATAAATTTCTCTTTCTTAAAGCCATCCATTTGTGGTATTTCTGTTAGAACAGCATTAGATGACTAAGACAGACATCGTGCTTGGTAAAGTAGAGGGTCATGGAAACAGAGGACGACTCCTGAGGAGAGACGGATTGACACAGTGGTTACAACAATGGGCTTAAACATAGCAACGATTGTGAGGATGGCGCAGGACCAGGCAGTGTTTCGTTCTGTTGTACACAGGACCACTATGAGTCAGAACTGACTCCACAGAGCCTAATAACAACAACATGTGAATCTACTTTTTCAACTAGAAATTTTATGCAATCTGAATACAAATCAAGTATTTTCGATAAAAATTTATCACCTGATTTGAGATGTGCTGTAACTGCAAATGAACACTGGAATTTGAAAGCTTAGTGTGGAAAAACATGTAAAAATCTCATTAAAAAATTTTATGTTAATTACATGTTGCAACAATAATATATTGGATATATTCTTAAATATATAGTATTTACTATTTTGGATATATTATTCAAATTAATTTCATTTTTTCCTTTTTATATATTTTTAATGACTAGTAGAAAATAAAAGATTACACATTCGTTCACATTGTATTTCTATTGGATAACACTGTTCTAAAATGTCTAAAAATTCAGATGGTTCCCTGGCTAGTCTCACAATCATTCCCTCCCAAACCATTCCCTCAGGGAGTCACCTGTTTATGTGAGCCCTCTGGAATTTGTTAATCTTCCAACACATAAGATATCCTTTTATTTGTGCTTAAACTCACTGCTGGATTTAAGAGAGGCTCAGACACTCAGATGAACATTATGGCTTTGGGCGAGTTTGAGACTCCCTCCACCCTCCCTACCCACCACCTCCCATTTTCAGTCACTGCTTTCCAGGCCGGGCACCCCTAGTCCTTTTAATCTGTTCCCCTAAAGCTGCAGCCCCCTCCACTCACCTCTCCAACTCCCATTCCCAACACTAGGTGGCATTTTCTTGACTTGCAGAGGCTGTTTGGGCCTTTTTGCTTAGTGACTTATTTTCCTTTCCAAAAAAGAAAATAAAAATCTAGTCCTTGTCCAGTTTTGGTGGAAAAGTGGTAGTTGTAGATTATTTTCAGGAATTTTCCTTACAGCTTCAATCGTCTCAATTCAGTTGGGTAAACATGGATTGAGGTCTGTAATTCTGGGGAGGGAGTGGAGAAGGGGAGGTAAAGGCAAAAGACATAGAGGATGAGTAAGGCATAGGGCCAACATGTAAAGACACACACCCCACATGGAGACACATACACACTCCACACTGTGGTACATGATATGCAAACACACAAACGAAGAACAGAGAAGGCTCCACACAGTACATTCCACACAGGAGGTAACATTTGAGTAGGGCCTTCAATAATAAGTAGGATTTCTCCAGAAGCAGGTTACACCATCTGAAGTATTTACATTGTGGGTTTTTGTGGAGAAGGGTTCCAACTAGAGCCATTTGATAGGAAGGGAGAAGTAGCTAAAGACAGAAATAGGAAGATGTTCCTCCTTCCACACATGAGATTTACCTATGACAACAGGGGTGTGAGACTTATCTCACCCTGAGTAAGGGGAGCGTAGAAAGGAAAGAGGTAGGTCATGAGAACTTGACATTATATAGGTGCTGCCATTACAAAATCCAAAATTATTGACTATGCAAAGGCATTTGACTGTATGGATCATAACAAATGATGAATAACATTTTGAAGAATGGGAATTCCAGAACACTTAATTGTGCTTGTAAGGAACCTATACATATATCAAGAGGTAGTCATTTGAAGAGAACAAGGGGATACTGCATGGTTTAAAGTCTGGAAAGGTATGCATCAGCATTGTATCTTTTCACCATACTTATTCAATCTGTATGCTGAGCAAATAATCAGAGAAGCTGGACTATATAAAGAAGAATGGGGCATCAGGATTGGAGGAAGATTCATTAACAACCTGTGATATGCAGATGACACAAAAGCTTGCAGAAAGTGAAGAGGACTTGCAGCACTTGCTGAGAAAGATCATACAGCCTTCAGTATGGATTTCACCTCAACATAAAACAAAAATTCTCACAACTGGACCAATAAGCAACACCATGATAAACAGAGAAAAGATTGAAGTTGTCAAGGATTTCATTTTACTTGGATCCACAATCAGTGCCCATGGAAGCAGCAGCCCAGAAATCAAACGATACATTGCATCGGACAAATCTGCTGCAAAAGACCTCTTTAAAGTGTTAAGAAGCAAAGATGTCACTTTGAGGACTAAGGTGTGCCTGACCCAAGCCTTGGTGTTTTCAATCATCTCATGTGCATGCAAAAGCTGGACAATGAATAAGGAAGACTGAAGAAGAATTGATGCCTTTGAATTATGGTGTTGGTGAAGAATCTTGAAGAGTCTATGGACTGCCAGAAGAACGAATAAGTCTGTCTTGGAAGAAATACAGCCAGAGTGCTCCTTGGAAGGCAGGATGGTCAGACTGCGTCTACATACTTTGGACATGTTATCAGGAGGGATCAGTCCCTGGAGAAGGACACCATGCTTCGTAAAGTAGAGGGTCAGCAAAAAAGAGGAAGGCCCTCAACAAGGTGGATTGACACGGTGACTGCAACAATGAGCTCAAGCATACCAACAATTGTGAGGATGACGCAGGACCAGGCAGTGTTTCATTCTGTTGTACAAAGGGTTGCTATGAGTCGGAACCAACTTGACAGCACCAAACAACAACAATAACAAAATCCACCCTAGCGAATGATTGCTGGTTCTGTGGCATATGTTGAAATTGCACATGTATTTATCAAGTTAGCAAAATGCACAAGAAAGTGGTGTGTGGATGCAGTGAGCATAATGGAGGGAGCCTTGTGCTGGGAGGCTGGAGATATGCTTCTTAAGCTGGAGCTTTCACTTCCCAGCTGTACGGACTTGAGCAAATCATCCTTTTTGGTCTCAGTTTCCCCATTTATAAAATAAGAAGTAGAACTCAGAGGCTGGAAACTTAAATGTCCACAGGGGTCCTGCAGGTACCATAACTGTGGGTAAGACATTAGGGAGTAGTGGAGACTGTGGGGAACATTTCACAGCTAAGCTGTATACAGTCAGAATTTAAAAAAGAACAATTAAACTATTGTGATGTCCAAAAAATGCACAGGCAGAGCAGGCTGAATTTGGCCAATAGAACCAGTTTCAGAGAACCAGAAAAATTTCATTTTAACTGGGTCAAGGGGAGCTTATTTGTTAAAAACAATACTATTGCCAATCTTTTCGTGAAGTGAAAAAAAAAAAAGTTTTTATAAAGTAGTGAATCTTTTTTATCCAATTTTTTTTATTATTCAATATCTTCTTTTATTTGAATTGTGTAAACTGAGGTCCAGCAAATGAAATTTCCCAAAGGATGGAATATAGAGGAATGTGGCCTTAAGTGAGAATAAGTTATTCTCATCGCTGATAGGGGGTTAGCGGTTGGAGGGGTGGGAAACGTTACCCCTGTGCCAGTCCAGAAGGGAAGAGAACACTGAGTTTTTTCTCTTCCCCTTTTTTGAGTCTTGAAAACGAATGATCTGATTAAAGTTTATACAGGGATGAGTCACTGCTTGTGTTCTCTTACAATGTCAGAATTTTGCAATAGGGAGGAGTTGGATTCACAATGGGGTTTCCACACTCCAATGAGTTACCAGTTGAAGATGTGTCTGTGGCTATTTATAACACACGATGGGGCCTATATAAGGAACTGGGGAAAAGGAGGACGCATTCAGGAGGAGCCTGTGATGGAGACATTTCACCCCACCATCCCCAGCCTCAGCTTTTGCTTCAGCCTCACAGGCTGGTGGAACATGGCTAAGCAAGGGAAACAGTTCTTCTGGATAGTCCTCAACTGGAAAGAAGACCTGGGGGCTGATCACATAAGTACCCTCTGCCTGGCATGAACTCAAATTCTAGACACTCAGAGGGAAAACAGGTGTTCAGCATAAACCATATTGTTTGTACAAACAGTTTAGGCACTGTGAGCCATTCTTATCAGTTAAATGGTGGGAACCCTCCCAAAATTTAAGTTCCCAGACACCAGCCAAGGGCCAACCTTGTAAGCAGGCTGTTCTAAGCATAAGCAGTCAGGCCTGTTATGTTAACTCTTTTCTGTACAGAAGGTAAGTAGTTTAAATTGAGGACAACAAGGAGTTACTGAGTTTTTAAAATGTAAATAAGTTATTCCATTGGTTTTAAGGAGGGGTGACATGCTCTATTTTCTTTCATAAGGTCATGCTGGCAGCACAGTGGCAGATGGCTCAAAGTGGGGGAATAGAGGAGCAGGCTTCAGATGAGGAGCCCCTCTGTCCATCCAGGCAGGGAGAAAGGACTAGAGCAAGGATGCAGAGGAAGGGATAGATTTGAGAAAATAACAGGACCTGTTGGAAATACATTCCTACCTTCCAGGATGTCACCTCACTCTCCCACTCGGTGGGAACCAGACTGCAAGGCCACCCTGTGCCCCTGGGAAGATCTGGCCTGCTAGGCCCAACAGGGTGTGTGTGTTTGTGTGCATGTGTGTGCTGGGGCTATCTCACATCTCACTCCCCTCCTCCTGGGTTATTACAGTTAAGCAAGTGAGAGATGAGGAGGGCAGAGTTTGTAGCTATGAGAGGAGGTGGGGGGAGGGCTGGATCTGCATCTATTTCAGAGATAGGCTCCATGGTCTGGAGCCCTGATTCCTTCCTACAGGGCTTGGCCCTTGTTCTGGTGTTTCCCCTCCCATCTTAATCTAGGTAGAGCTGCACTCTCCTGGCCAGGTGGACCTAAGAGTACACCTAGAACCTTATGGCAGGAAGGGATTTCAGTGGGCTCCTACGTTTTGCTACTCAAAGTGTGGTCTGTGGACCAGCAACAGTGGTGTTTCCTGGAAGCTTGTTAGAAATGGAGAATCTCAGGCCCCAGGCCAAAATTACAGAATCAGAATCTGGAGTTTAATAAGATCTCCAGGTGATTTGTATGAACATTAAAGTTTTAGAAGCCCTGGCCTAGGCTTTTCTTCCATCTAGTATGCTAGAGGTAGTGTGGCTGTGGTGGTTAAATTAGTGTGTGTACTATGAAGCCAGACTGTAGCCATATCTTGGTCCTGCTGCTGACTAGCTGTGTAGTCTCGGGCAGTTACTTCCTCTTTCTGTGCTTCAGTTTCGCATCTATAAATTGAAGAAATGGATAGTGCCTCCCTCACTGGGTTATTGTGAGGAGTAAATGAATTCTTGCATGTTAAGTGTATAGAACAGTGCCTGGCACATAGTAAGTGCCCGATAACTGTTAGTTATTGTTACTACTAGTGAAGGGTCATCCAGCCTCTGCTTGTACAACCTCCTCCCATTAACACATACCCCCTGTGATGCTTAAGGTTGTGTGTCAACTTGGCTGGGCCATGATTCTCAGTGGTTTGGCAGTTATGATGTAGTTTGGTAGTCATATGATGTTGTGATCCCTTCCATGATGAGATTTGATATTATGTGATCACCTCCATGATGGGATCTGCTGTGAGTAGCCAATCAGTTGAAAGGGAGTTTCCTTGGGTATGTAGCCTCTATCGAATATAAGTGGACATTCTGGCAAGTTTTATGGGCTTTTGCTCGCTTGGGTCCTGCAGCTGGCTCCTGTTCATCTGACCTCCCGTTCTTGGGACCTGAGCTAGCAGCTTACCTGCTGATCTTGGGATTCATCAATCTTCTCAGCCTGTAAGCAAGAGCCCTGCTCTCTGACCTACCCATCTTGGGTTTGCCAGCCCCTGTGGCTATGTGAATCAGGGGAAGCCTCTATCCTGATCCACAGACTTGGGATGTTCCAACCTCTACATCTGCATGAGCCATTTCCTTGATATAAATCTCTATATATATATTTATACACTTTACTGGTTTTGCTTCTCTAGAGAACCCAGCCTAAGACACCTGCACACTCCCTGTTAGCCTGTTAGACTGCGCTGATGGAGAGAGAACCCATCCTGAAGCTCCATCAGGGTTTTAGTTCTCTTCCTGGGATGACATAGAAGTCTGCTCCCTCATCCAAGGAAAACCCTTCAATTCTTGGGAAATGGCTCCCTTCTCAAGTCTTCTCTTATCCAGGCTAATCCATTCTGGTCCCTGTAACTGATCCATTCTGGTCCCTGTAACTGATCTCTGCAGGGCCTGGCTGCATACTCCTTGGCCATTGTCACCATCCTCTGAACACACAGCAGTTTGCCCATGCCTCTTGCTATGGATTGAATGGTGTCCCACAAAAAGTTATGATGAAGTCCTAACCCTTGTACCTATAAATATAACCCTGTTTGGAAACGGGGGCTTTCTTCTGTTATGTTAATGAGACCACATGGTAGTAGGGTGGGTTCTAAACCTAATTCCTTCTGAGTAGCGTCATATAAAAAGGGAAAACAGACACAGAGAGACAGACACTGTTGTAATTACCTAGTTCTAGTGTAACAAAGGAAACTCTGATGGTGTAGTGGTTAAGAGCTACGTCTGCTAACCGAAAGGTTGGCAGTTCGAATCCACCAGGTGCTCCTTGGAAATTCTATGGGGCAGTTCTACTCTGCCTCATAGGGTCACTTTGAGTCAGAATCGACTCAACGGCAGTGGGTTTGGTTGTTTCGTTTATTGTAACAAACTGACAGACGTGTCATACTGTGGTGGCTTGTGTGTTGTTGTTGTGATACTGGAAGCTTTGCCACTGGTATTTCACATACCAGCAGGGTCACCCTTAGTGGACAGGTTTCAGTGGACAGATTTCAGACTAAGATAGAATAGGAAGAAGGACTTGGCAGTCTGCTTCTGAAAAAAATTGGCCAGTGAAAACTTTATGAATAGCAGCAGAACATTGTCTGATATGGTGCTGGAAGATGAGCCCCTCAGGTTGGAAGCCACTGAAAATACAACTGGAGAAGAGCTGCCTCCTCAAAATAGAGTCCACCTTAATGAGGTGGATGGAGTCAAGCTTTCAGGACCTTCCTTTGCTGATGTTGCAAGACTCAAAATGAGAAGAAACAGCTGCAAACATCCATTAATAATCGGAATGTGGAATGTACAAAGTACGAATCTAGGAAAGTTGGAAGTCATCAAAAATGAATGGAACGCACAAAGATCAATATCCTAGGCATCAGTGAGCTGAAATGGACTGGTATTGGCCATTTTGAATCAGACAATCATACGGTCTACTATGCTGGGAATGACAGATTAAAGAGGAATGGCATCACATTCATCATCAAAAAGAACATTTTAAGATCTATCCTGAAGTACAATGCTGTCAGTGACAGGATAATATCCATGCCTACAAGGAAGGCAAGTTAATACGACTATTATTCAAATTTACACACCAACCACTAAGGCCAAAGATGAAGAAATTGAAGATTTTTTTTACCAATTTCTGCAGTCTGAAATTGATCAAACATGCAATCAAGATGCATTGATAATTACTGGTGATTGGAATGTGAAAGTTGGAAATGAAGTAGAGGGATTAGTAGTTGGAAAATATGGCCTTGGTGATAGAAACGACGCCAGAGATCGAATGATAGAGTTTTACAAGACCAACAACTTCTTCATTGCAAATACCTTTTTTCAATAACATAAATGGCTACTATACACGTGAACCTCACTGCATGGAAAACATAGGTATCAAATCTACTACATCTGTGGAAAAGACGATGGAGAAACTCAATATCACCAGTCAGAACAAGGCCAGGTGCCAGCTGCAGAACAAGCCATCAATTGCTCATAAATAAGCTCAAGTTGAAACTGAAGAAAATTAAAACAAGTCCATGAGAGCCAAAATATGACCTTCAGTATATCCCACTTGAATTTGGAGACCATCTCAAGAATAGATTTGATGCATTGAACACTAATGGCGGAAGACCAGATGAGTTGTGAGAAGACATCAAGGACATCATACATGAAGAAAGGAAAAAGTCATTAAAAGGACAGGAAAGAAAGAAAAGTCCAAACTGGATGTCACAAGAGACTGAAACTTGCTCTTCAACGTAGAGTAGATAAAGCAAATGGCAGAAATAAGGAAGTAAAGGACCTGAACAGAAGATTTCAAAGGGCAGCTCGAGAAGACAAAGTAAAATATTATAATGAAATGTGCAAAGACCTGGAGTTAGAAAACCAAAAGGGAAGGACACCCTCAGCATTTCTCAAGCTGAAAGAACGGAAGAAAAAATTCAAGCCTCAAGTTGCAATTTTGAAGGATTCTGTGGTACAGTGGTTAAGAGCTCAGGCTGCTAACCAAAAGCGTGGCAGTTCAAATCCACCAGCTGCTCCTTGTAAACCCTATGGGGCAGTTCTACTCTGTCCTATAGGGTCACTATGAGTCGGAATTGACTCGACAGCATCGGGTGTTTTTTGTTTTGTTTTTTATGGCAAAACATTGAATGACGTAGGAAGCATCAAAAGCAGTTGGAAGAAATATACAGAGTCATTGTATCAAAAAGAATTGGTTGACATTCAACCATTTCAGGAGGCAACATATGATCAAGAACCGATGGTATTGAAGAAAGAAGTCCAAGCTGCATTGGAGGCATTGGCCAAAAAAACAAGGCTCCAGGAATTGACCGAATACCAGTTGAGATGTTTCAACAGATGGATGCAGCTCTGGAGGTGCTCATTCGTCTATGCCAAGAAATTTGGAAGACATCTACCTGGACAACCGACTGGAAGAGATCCATATTTGTGCCCATTCCAAAGAAAGTGATCCAGTAGAATTTGGAAATTATCAAACAATATCATTAATATCCCATACAAGTAGAATTTTGCTGAAGATCATTCAAAAGTGATTGCAGCAGTACATCAACAGGGAACTGCCAGAAATTCAAGCCAGATTAAGAAGAGGATGTGGAACCAGGGATATCATTGCTGATATCAGATGGATCTTGGCTGAAGACAGAGAATACCAGAAAGATGTTTACCTGTGTTTTATTGACTATGCAAAGGCATTAGACTGTGTGGCTCATAACAAATTATGGATAACATTGCGAAGATTGGGAATTCCAGAACACTTAATTGTGCTCATGAGGAATCTGTACATAGACCAAGAGGCAGTCATTCGAACAGAGCAGGGGGATACTACATGGTTTAAAATCAAGACAGATGTGCATCAGGGTTGCATCCTTTCACCATACTTATTCAATCTGTATGCTGAGCAAATAACCAGAGAAGCTGGACTATATGAAGAAGAATGTGGCATCAGGATTGGTGAAGACTCATTAACAACCTGCAATATGCAGATGACACAACCTTGCTTGCTGAGAGCAAAGAGAACTTGAAGCACTTACTGATGAAAATCAGAGACTATAGCCTTCAGTATGGATTGCACCTCAACATAAAGAGAACAAAAATCCTCACAATTGGACCAATAAGCATCATCATGATAAATGGAGAAAAGATTGACATCATCAAGGATTTCATTTTACTTGGATCCACAATCAACCCCATGCAAGCAGTGGTCAGGAAATCAAAGGATGTAGTGCATCAGGCAAATCTGCTGCAAAAGTCCTCTTTAAAGTGTTAAAAAGCAAAGATGTCACTTTGAGGACTAAGGTATGCCTGACCCAAGTCATGATATTTTTAGTGACCTCATATACATGTAAAAGCTGGACAACGAATAAGGAAGACTGAAGATTTATGGTGTTGGTGAAGAATATTGACTAGTCCATGGCCTTCCAGAAGAACGAACAAGTCTGTCTTAGAAGAAATACAGCCAGAGTGCTCCTTGGAAGCCAAGGTGGCGAGACTTCATCTCACGTACTTTGGACATGTTATCAGGAGGGACTAGTCCCTGGAGAAGGACATCATGCTTGATAAAGTACAGGGTCAACGAAAAAGAGGAAGACCCTCGACGAGATGGATTGACACCGTGGCCGCAACAATGGGCTCAAACATTAACGATTGTGAGGATGACACAGGACCGGGCAGTGTTTCATTCTGTTGTACATCGGGTCACTATGAGTTGGAACTGACTTGACGACACCTAACAACAACAACAATGTAACACAAAATACCATGAGTGGGTGCCTTTAAAGAATAGGAATTCATTTTCTTACAGTTCTGGAAACTAGAAGTCCAAGTCGGGGTGTTGGGTGTATTGATTCCTTCTGTGGGCCTTTCTCTTGGTTTCTGGTGTCTGGTGGCAATCCTTCACATTCCTTGCATGTAAACAGGTTCTCACATGACATCTGTCTTCTCCCTGTGTGTGTGCTTGTGTCTATTCTGCTCTTTTTATAAGACACCACTCAGAAGTGATTAGGTTTAGGATCCACCCTACTGTAGTAGGACCTCATTATCATAACAAAAGAAAACCCCTATTTCCAAACAAGATCATATTTACAGGTACAGGGGTAGGACTTTCATATATTTGAAGGGGGGGAGGACACAATTCAACCCATAATAGACTCAGAGAGGAAAGATTCTGTACAAAGTCCATGGCTGTTGCATCTACAGACCCAGGAATGCCAAGGGTTGCTGACAGCTTCTAGAAGTCGAAAGAGACAAAAAAAAAAGAAAAAAAAAAAAAAACGAACCTTTCCCTAGAACTGGCACCTTGAATTTGAAATTCTAGCCCTTAGTACTATGAGAAAATTAATTTGTTCCTTAATGCCACCCACCTGGTGTACTTTTGTTACAGCAGCTCTAGGAAACTAAGACACCTCTCTTAAGGCACATTACTGAGGACAGGATACCATACTCCAAGGGTGGTCTCACCACTGTCACCTCGGATCTACTGGTACTATAGGATAGTCGGATGCATGACAAGTCTCCTCTAATGAGGTGCTGCCACCAAGGTAACACAGGTGGATTTGCTGAACTGCTCAAGAGGCTCCACATGGAGCAGAGAGAATGTGGGCACCCTTGCATCCTGGCCAGCATGCAAGGGATATCTAGGGAAAGGAAAGGCCCTTTAGTGGGCTCTGCAGAATCATTAGAAGGTGGCCCAACAGTCTCCTTACATCTCCACCAACCAACCACAGCCAGGTCTTTGAACCCTTGCTGAGAATTTACATTTCTAACAAGTTCCCAGGTAATGCTAATGATGCTGGTTAAGGGGCCAATTCCGAGAACCACTAGTACAGTGGTTGTTCTCAAAATTTATCTTACTTAAAAATCACCAGGGAATCTTGTTAAAATGTAGGCTCTGATTCAACATATCTGGGGTGGAAATGCAAATTCTCAGCAGAGGTTCAAACCGGAATGAACTGATTGGAAGCCCTGCTACAGCACATGTCCTTGATCACAGTTAGCATAGGAGATGGTGGCTAGTCCCAAATGGGGAATGCTCTACAACCTCTTGACCACAAGTGGATTTAGAACTTCCTTTAAACTTTCGACTGATGTTCTTGGAGTTCAAAGAAAATCAAGTCCCTAGGAATAACAATACTAAAGATGATTATAACGATAGGAATAATAACTAACAATTTGGGGACTTACGTGTTAGTTACCGTTAAGTTCTTGACATGCATTATCTCGTCTGATCCTCACAATAGTCCTAAAGAAGATGCTATTATAACAGGAACAGAATATATCAATATTCAGAGCCTTCTTCAGTAGCAACCTTCCCCTCTCCCTTTTTCCAGATGGGGTGCCGGGTTTGCCTGCCGGACCATGGCCCTTTTGTTGTGATCATTGCTAGAGAGAAGAACTGAAAGGAACCTAAAGTCTAAGTTGATTTACATTTTAAAGGGAGCTGTAGCTCTTCCCAGAGGCAAGCTAATGGTTCAGAAGGCCAGAGTGGGGGGGTCAAGACAGAAGTGGGCCTGACAGAGAGAAGAGCCCAGACCAGCATGGAGATTTGGAAAAAAGAGAAAAGAGATTTTGGGGAGCAGCTGCTTGAAGACAGGGCTATGGGGAGCTAGCTGGGTAAAAAAGAGGTTTAAAGAATTTTTGCTGTGGGTTTTGCCACCTCTTTGGAAGACTTATATACATATTTACATTTCTTTTCAAGGTTTTTTTGAGTTGAATTTATGTGTCTTCTGGATGCTACACAGGGCTGAGCTTGAACCCAAGGCAGCCCAGCTTTGTACTACAAGCAGTTAACACATTCTCTTGCTAAAGAAAGGAAGGAAGTTTGAGTCCACCTAGAGGTGTCTCAGAAGAAAGACCTGGTGATCTACTTCAGAAAAAAATCAACCATTGAAAACCCTATGGAGCACCGTTGTACTCTAACACGTGTGGTCACCATGGGTTGGAGTCAACTAGATGACAACTGGTTACTGGTTAATAAATACAGAAATGATTTATAGGGCCATTTATTTTTATCTTCCTAATTACAAAAGCAACACATACTTCAAAAAAAATAAACATTATAGAAATAGAGAAAATAGGAAGTGGAAGTCCATTAGCAAAATAACAATTGTTAAGGGTTTCAAAGATATTCTTCCAGATATTTTTCCTATTAATATCCTAGCAAATACTATTTTTATAATAATGAAATCGTACTTCATTGTTCTGTAGCCTGCTTTTTTGATGTTATAAATTTTTCACTACCACAGATAACACTGCAATAAACATCCTCCATATCTGCATATGAATATAGGCCTCTGTACAAATAAGTAGGAGTCCCTGAAGGGTGCAGTTAATGTGCTTGGCTGCTAAATGAAAGGTTGGAGGTTTGAGTCCACCCAGAAGTGCCTTGGAAGAAGGGCCTGGGAATCTACTTCTGAAAAGTCAGCTTTTGAAAACCCTGTGGAGCACAGTTCTACTCTGACACAGTGAGGTCACCATGAGTCAGTGGCAACACGATGGCAACTGGTTTTCATTATTAGATCCACAACTTAGAGATGAGGAAGTAGAGATCAGAGAGTTTAAACAGCTTGCCTAGGGTTGCATAGCCAGTAAATGGTGAAAGCAATGTCTCACGAACAATCTGTTCTGGTGGAAAGCACCACCTCCCTCTTGTTATTACCAATGCTATTTCTAGGCTCCTCCAGATGGATGGTCTTTCGCTTATTGCCTAGTTGACACACAGAGTGACTCCAGAACCCTTGGGTTGTGAATATCATTTTGTTCATCTCTTCCTTGAAGTATGTTTCCCAAATTGCCCCCTAATCCTCCATCGCCTCTTCAATGAACCACCCACTCCCTTCCTGAAATAGGCCTGTGTACGGGCTTATCATTAGCCTCCCAGGCTTCTCTAATCAGGCACCATCTGTATAAGTGGACACTTCCTGATGTCGTCACCAAGGTTTGTCCTTGTAGCTTAAATCCAGTGACTGTGATGGCTGTTAGGAGGCAGACGGGCATGGTAGAGTGTTAACTCTTAAACTAACATCAAACAGTTGGTGCAGGAAGTCCTGCTACAGTCATGCGCTCCCTCAGTAATTATTTACTGAGCCCATACTATGAACACAGCACTCCCTGCAGGCAACTTCTTCCCTTTCTCTCTCAAACTCTCCTTGACTTCAAGCTCTGTTGTCACAAAATAAAACTAAGCACCCACAGACTTCTTTACATTAGATTACTTTACCCCAGGTGGCAGAAGTGTCCCTGCAAGGCAATGTTGAAGACATCAGACTGTAGAAAAGGTATATCTGGCCAGTAAGAAGAGGGAAGGGGGAATTTTTTACTTTTCTATTATATAATAACTCAAGCATAAGAAAAAAATAGAGAATAATCTCTGCCACCCAGATTTGTCAATCTTTCAACTTCCTGTGTTTACGAGGGTAAGTCAAAAAGCATTGCTACGAAATCATAGAAGCCTTTATTAAACAAAAACAGCAAAATGTGAAGCTATTGTTTCTCAACATATGCTCTGTCTAGGTCTATATACTTCTGAAGGCAGTGTTTCCATCTCTGTAACCCTTCCCTGAAGAATTCAGGGCTCTTTTTTACACCACGTCAAAACAACAATTTTGGCAGCCTGGAGGGACTCAAATCGTGTTCCTTTTCAATGTTCTTTGAGTTTGGGGAGCAAAAAGAAGTCTGAAGGGGCAAGATCAGGGCTGTAGAGTGGATGGGGTAAGGTTTCCCACCAAACCCTTGCTACCCTCGAAGAATGAGTAGGTGCATTGGCTTGATGGAAAAAAATTCCTTGGCGTAAATTTCCTGGCCTTTTTCTCACTGGTGCAATTTTCAATTTTCTTAAAACTTCTTCATAATAAGTCCCCGTGGTCGTCCTGTGTCCTTTGAGAAAATCTAAACAGTTGCCATAACCTCCTGAGCAATCTTTCCTCTCTTAGCTCATCTTTCAGCTCTTCCTGACCTTCCTCACAATGCCTGATCCATTTAAAAACTGTTGTTTTATGTGGGGCAGCATTCCCATAAGCTTGTTGCAAAGCTTCAGTGATTTGGGAAGATGTCCACTTGAGTTTTGTTAAAAATTTGATATTAGCCCTGACCTCAAAATCGTTTTTTGCCATGGCACAAAAAGTATCCTTTCTTTTGAAGGCACCCTAAGGAGACTAAGACAAGTGTGTTACTGAGACAACTTGTCTGCGGCCATCCATCCACTGATTGCAGAGACATGTTTAAACATGTTTTGTTTAGAATCAACCCGTGCATGTAGGAACTGGAACCCTAGTAGCAATACTTTTTGACTTACCCTCATATTTCAAATCATTTTAGGCACATATGAAACTCTTGTGTATTTCTCCCCAGTTGTATCCCAAGCCTCCCTTCCCTGAATATACTGTTTAACATCCCTGTGCATATGTTTATACATTTACTATCTATGAGTGCATTCAAAAGAATATATGGTGTTGTTATGCATGTTTTTAGCATTTACATGAATAGTCTCATACTCTGTAACTTCTGCAACTTGCTGCTTTTACTCAATGATATGTTTTTTGAGATTTAGCCACGCTTCTGCATGTAGCTCTTGTTCATTCATTTTACCTGTGTAGCATTCCATTTTGTAAATGTTTATCCAGCCTCCTGTTTTGGGCATTTAGGCTGTTTCCAAGTTTTTTCTGATGCAGACAATGCAGCAGTGAACAATGCTGCAATTGGATAGGCCAATGTGTGCACATGGGGAAGAGTTTCTAGGATAAATACCTGTGTCCTAAAACTCGTTGCCATCGAGTCAACCCCAACTCATGGTAACCTCATGTGTGTTAGAGTGGAACTGTGCTCCGTAGGGTTTTCAATGGCTGATTTTTCAGAAGTACATCACCAGGCCTTTCTTCTGAGGCACCTGCGGGTAAGCTTGAACCGCCAACATTTCGTTTAGCAGTCAGGCACAGTAACTGCACCATCCATAGGAAGGAGATTTTCATGACAAAATCCTGGATTGCATTGAAGTTTAGAAATTGCAGCCAAGGAAACATGAAATGTGCACAGTGGCTTTGCCTCCCCTAGGAGATGAGCAAATGTAGCCACCTTTCAGCAACAATGTGTTCCCTGACAGCACCCTCACATCTAGGCTGGGTCGAAGTCATATGTATAGGATCTGCTGTGAGTCATTTATCTTGTCGGGTTTTGTCTGTTGGATTTACAGTTAGAAATAGTGTCAATTGGGAGGGTTCTGATGAGTCACCCTGAGTGTGATGATAAGAGTCAGGAGGGAGGGCATGACTGTTTAGAGAAGAGGAAATGGGATTATCATGCAGACATCAGGACTGATGATTCAGTCAGCCTTTCCTGGGTAACAAGTCACCCCAGCAAAGATTTATTACCCTACCAATTCTGTGGCTTGGCGGTGCACTTCCTCTGCTGTTTCTCCTGGGTTCACTCCTATGACCAGTTTCAGCTGGAGGGTCGGCTGAGGGCCTCACTCTCAAGTCTGGAAGCTGGTGCTGGCTGTCAGCTGGGTCAGCTTGATTCTCCCCCGCTGGCCTCTCATCCTCTGACAGACTAAGCCCGCTTCCTTACATGGTGGCCTAAGGGCAGCCCTCCAGGGAATGGAAGCAGGCACTGTAAGGACTCTTAAGGGCAGGGCCTAGAACTCACACAACATCACTTCTGCCAAATTGTATTGACCAAAGCAAGTCACAAAGCAGGTCCAGATTTAAGGGGAGGGCAAATTGATGCCACCTCTTGTTGGAGAGGTAGCAAAATCCCATCACATAGGAGCATGGGATGAATTGCTTTAATCATCCTTGAAAACAATATCCCATGATTGAGAAATTTGGGCAGAGATGGAAATTTAATATTCTCCTTTGAGATTTTAGCTACAGTCTTTTGTGCAACTTGCAAAATAGGACTGGATGACATAATGCTCATCAACGTGAACTTCTTGACCAGAAGATGGTTCACAGAGGGACAGGGTTTAATAATTACTGATAACTGCTCATTCTTCTCTTTATCTGAAAGTCCAGTAAGGAATCTATCTTCAACCTTTCTGAATTAACTCTTTCCATGACTAGTTTTTAAGCACCTAGTGGGTACAGTGCATTGTGCTAGGTGTTGGGGATACAGCAGTGAATAAAACAGGTATGGTTCCTACTATCTTGAAGCTTTCATTCTATGGAAAGGAGACAGGCATTTAACAGTTAATTATACAGTTAAAGCTTTAATGACAATGGTATTGAGTGCCACAGGAAAAGTAAGGCATGTGAAAAGAAAAATGTAACTGGGGACCCTGACTTGGTGCTTGAGGAAGACATGTGAGTTATATTTTGAAGACTAAGTAGGAATTAACCAGGCTAAGGGAGTGGGGAAGGGTGATCTGAAGGAACACTGCAGGCAGAAGAAACATTGTGTACTAGGAACATCAAGAAACATCAAGATCCTATAAAGGGAAGAGGCCTGTATGTTTGAGGAACTGAGAAATAGAGAAAGCAAACGAGAGAGTAGTACCAGATGAATCTGGAAAGCAGACAAGGCCAGATCACACAGGGCCATGTAGACTGGGAAAAGGATTTTGGTGTGTCCTCAGAGCAATAGAAATATGTTTAAGTCTCTGAGATACACAGAGTTATGCTCTTAAAGGATCATCCTGATTGCTGTGTGGGTGGTGGACCCAAGAAACAAAAATTGTTACAGGGAAAGAAGATAGAAGGCTATTGAGAAGATCATTTTGATCTTTTGGATCATTTGGAGAGAAGGGAGGCATGGCAGAGGGAGGCAGGCAAGGGCCAGTGAGGTGGAGTAACAGGGGCCAAGGCCAGAGTGGAGGAGATGGGTTGAGGAGTACTAGGGAAGTGAGAAAATTGAGATGGCTGGTGTCAATTATTTTAAGAAGTTTACCTGTAAAGAGGAGAGAGATGGGGCAATAGATACTGGAGTGCGGGGTGGGGGGCTTGGGTGGTGGAGTCAAGTTTTGTTTTTTTTAAAAAGATGACAAAGACTTAAGCATTTTTAAGTGCTGATGGCATGGTACAACTACTTTGGAAATCGATTTGGTGCTTCCTTAAAAAGCTAGAAATACAAGTACCATAGGATCCAGCAATCCCACTCCTTGGAATATATACTAGAGGAATAAGAGCCATCACACAAGTAAATATATGCACACCCATGTTCACTGCAGCACTGTTCACAATAGCAAAAAGATGGAAACAACCTAGGTCCCCATCAACGAACGAATGGATAAACAAATTATGGTATATCCACACAATGGAATACTATGCAACGATAAAGAACAATGATGAAGCCGTGAAACATCTTACAACATGGAGGAATCTGGAGGGCATTATGCTGAGTGAGTTTAGTCAGTCACAGAAGAATAAATATTGTTTAAGACCGCTATTATACGAACTCAAGAAAAGGTTTAAACACAGAAGAAAACATTCTTTGATGGTCAGAGGGTGGGGAGGGAGGGTGAGGTTTATTCACTAACTAGATAGTAGACAAGAATTATCTTAGGTGAAGGGAAGGACAGCCCACACTACAGAGGAAGTCAGCACAACTGGACTATACCAAAGCTAAGAAGTTTCCTGAACACAATCAAACACTTCGAGGGACAGAGTAGCAGGGTTAGGGATCTGGGGACCATGCTTTCAGGGGACATCTAGGTCAATTGGCATAACAAAGTTTATTAAGAAAATCTTCTGCATCCTACTTTGGTGAGCAGCATCTGAGGTCTTAAAAGCTTGTAAGCAGCTATCTAAGATGCATCAGTTGGTCCCAACCACCTGGAGTAAAGGAAAATGAAGAACACCAAAGACACAAGGAAAGTATTAGCCAAGAGACAGAAAGGGCCACATAAACCAGAGACTTCATCAGCCTGAGACCAGAAGAACTAGATGGTGCCCGGCTACCACCAATGACCGCCCTGACAGGGAACACAACAGAGAGTCCCTGTTGGAGCAGGAGAAAGATGGGGTGCAGAACTCAAATTCTAGTAAAAAGACCAGACTTAATGGTCTGACTGAGACTGGAGGAACCCCGGAAAGCATGGCTCCTGGATTCTCTATCAGCCCAGAACTAAAACAATTTCCAAGGCCAACCCTTCAGACAAAGATTGGACTGGACTGTGGAACATAAAATGATACTCGTGAAGAGTGTGCTTCTTACCTCAAGTAGATAAATGAGAATAATCGGGCAGCTTCTGTCTGGAGGTGAGATGAGAAGGCAGAGAGAGTTAGGAGCTGGCTGAATGGACATGGGAAATCAGGAGTGGAAAGGAGGAGTGTGCTGTCACAGCATAGGGAGAGCAATTAGGGTCACATAACAATGTGTGTATAAATTTTTGTATAAGAGACTAACTTGAAATGTAAACTTTCACTTAAACTATAACAATAAAGTAAAAAATAAAAAGAAGGTATAATATATAAAAAAAAAATTGCTGATGGCAAGGGTCTTGCCTAGAGTTAAGTACTGGAGATGTGTGGCAGAGAGGCTTAAATAAGCACCAGGTCCTACTGGAGGGGGCAGGCAAGGATCAGGTTTAAACCACAGATGCTTTATAAGGAGAGGGATGAATGGATGAAGTTAATGTGTAAAATGAGAGAATGAATGAATGACACACAATTGTGCTCTACGCTCTGTTGTAATTTTGAGGCAGTACTGCAGTTGCCATCCATTTTCAGTTTACACCCACATAACAAGTAAACCTACCCATAAGCCAAGCTTGGGCTTTTTCTCCTCCTTTAGCTGGTCATTCAGAATCTTCCATACAGCCATAGGCATGAGCTGAGGGAGAGGCACTGACGCATCCTTGATAGATGCCCTGGGGTTTCTGGGGTACCTGCTCCTGTCACTTCATTGTAACTACTGGTCCTGTTCATGCTCAGTCCCAAATGTGCCTCTTCCATGTTACTGTGGATTGTTTCTGGGCCTGCTCAGCCTTGTGACTTAGTGGTTCTGACAGGACTCAGTTCATGATGGGCAGTTTCAGCTGCATGGTCACTTGATGTCCCATGCGCAGGTGTTCTAGGGCCCAGAAGCATGCCAGGAGTTGTTTTTCAAATGGCACGTGGTTCCCCTCTGCAATTGGCATGGCTTTCCTTCGGAACCCCAAGGGTGTGCATTGTGATTCTCCTACCAGGCCTGGCATTTCCACATGACATCTTTTCCCATCACTGATACCTCCAACACCATAGGGTCTACTGGATCACAGGGCCCAAGTGGCAGACATGCTTGTGCTGTAGCCAGCACCTGCTACAGAGCCCTTTCGTGATATCCAGTGTATGAGCCTGGCACAGCCCAACCAACCTTTCCCACCCTCTGGTGACACATGATGCCCAAATGTAAGTGGCCACCAGAAGGGAGTGAGCATGGCATTTTAACACCCTTCCACCATGTGCTCAGCCCTCGGAAGGTTGCTAAACACAGTCTTTTTCTATCTTACAACTTCCCTGTGAAGCAAGGCTTAAGCTCCTTGTCTTAAAAATGTGAAACTGAAGCTCAGAGAGGTGAAGAGTCTTGCTCAGAAATACTCCAGAGTGTGAGATAAAACCAGCAAGAACACCAGGTGCTCAGACTAGGAGATAAAATCTTTTTAAAAACAGGATGATTGGGCAGAGTGCAGTAGAGCATGGTGGTGGATGCCCCAGCAAATTCAAAGCCAATCCCAACCTGGATTACTAGAGGAATGTATCAATCTCAAAAAGTTGCCTGACTAAACCAAGGTCAACCCTTAGCACATGGAAGAGACGGTGTGATCTGGGAAATCCTGAGAGACTGCCACAACCCTCATTTCCCATTGCCTTTTCCCCAATCCAGGCTATTTAGAAGCCCATATGTTTGGGACCCACTTATAGAATAATCAAACAGAATTGTGTGCTCAATGAAACCCAAGAAAAACCCAGTAGAAATGGAAGAACTCAGTCAAGTGCTTCAAGTTCCCTCTTTGACTCCAGTTTTCACTTTTAGAGCTGAAGTTCTCCACTTTTAGGAGCATCAGAATCACCTGGAGGGCTTGTTAAAACTCAGATTGCTGGGCCCCACTCCAGAGTTTCTGATCCAGGAGATCTGAGGTAGGGCCCAGAATATTTGCATTTCTAACAAGCTCCAACGTGATTATGATGCTGCTGGTCTTTAACCAAGTTTTAAAGTATCTGCATCCTTTTGTGGCTTGGTTAAATCATTTTGCCCCCTTCCACCACCGTCATCACAACCTAGAGGGAGCACCTATGATCACGGGGCAGAAATCACAGCAGGAGAGATGCTGCCACCGGCAGTGACCAAGCTCAGCCTGTTTGCCTGCAGCGGGGGTGGAGAGTCCTTGGCTGAGTGGCTGAAATCCTCACTAACCAATCACAGGGTCTAGACGGCTTACTTCACTTCCTTGGGCTTGAGCTTCTGTTAGGGTTGGCAGCTAAAATAAAGGACATGCTTATACACACAAAAAAATTGTTTGTTGTTTATCTGAAACTCATATTCAACAAGGCATCTTCTCACTTTATTTTACTTTTGCCAAATTCAGCAACCCTAGCTTCTTTCTCTGTGAAATGCGATGCCACCAAAGTCACAGGCATGTGAGAGGGCATTAGGTAGGCTGTACAGATGGAGCAGGCTAGTGCTGCTCTTATTAGAAAGACTACTTTCAGCCCAGTCAACAAGAGAGGAACAGGTCTCTCCCCCTGGCTGGAGAGAGCACAGCCTTTGAACCTTCGATCATGTGGGGGATATGAATAGGCCTGTGGGGGTGTGAGGGTAGGGTGACAGATGTCACACCTCACACTGACCACAGAAGAATGTCCCCTCACAACGGTAAACAGGAAATTGCTTCCAGCCAGAGGTACTGCTCTCCTAGCCAGGGCCAAGAAGTTTCTAAAATACCATTCAGAACAGGAGCTGGTACTGGTGTTTGACAGCCCGCCACCCAGCATCCTTCAGCCCAGAATCCCCAAGTTCATAACCCAGAGGTGCCTCAGGTTTTCCAGCCCCCGGACTGGAGATGGCCCCAACACCCATTTCCCCTCCCCATGCTGGGGCCCAGGCCAGACAGAGAGAGCCCCAAATCTGATTTGGCAGGAAGAGGTGCTTCCTTACAGGCCCTCAAGGTACACAGGAGCCGGTAAGGTGCTGGGTGGCTGGACTCCACAGCCCTGGACACACAGCTTGTCCTGTGTGGTCTCACAGCTGCTTATGCTATGTGTAGGCACTCTTGGCAGCTGTCCTCTGTCTGGTCCCAGGCACCTTTCTGACCTACATGGCCCTGTGAGCACCATGGTGGTGGAAAGTGTGGGGCAGGAGGAACTGTCATCTCTTGCACTGGGATCCCCCATACACCAAAGTCAAGCTGGCTAGAGGAATGAGTGGAGGCCAAAGCTTAGGGGCCTTTAGTGCTCAGGGAGGAGACCTCGTGGCTCAGTGGTTAAGACGTCAGGCTGATAACCAAAAGGTCGGCAGTTCGAAATCTACCAGCCACTCCTTGGAAACCCTATGGGGCAGTTCTAGTCTGTCCTATAGGATCACTATGGGTCAGAATTGACTTGACGGCATTGGGCTTGCTTTTTTTTTTTTTTTTTTTTTTTTTGGTAGTGCTCATGGAGGAGCCCTCTCCATAGGCAAAAGAGTAGAAAGAACCCTGGCCAGAGGGGCAAACCACTGGCTCCTTTGCCAGCTCTGCCACTGACCTGCTAATTGGCAAGTCATTCAACTGCTTTAAGCCTCAGTTTCCATTGATACTTAACCTGCCTGCCTCACCAGGCTAGTATAAGCATCAATCACCTGTGAAAGGGTTTTGTAAACTCTTAAGCTGACATTAGTTAGGACTCTTCTAGTCACAAGTGTGAGAAGCCAGACATAAACTGGCCAACAAGGCAGAAGGAGGAATTACTGGCCCAGGGTATCAAACCACAGGGCAGGGAGAGGAGGTGCTCTCCTCGTCTCTGCATCTTTCTGCAAGTCAGCTTCTTCCTCTGTCAGTCTTGTCCCTCCTACAAGCCTGGAACATTTCCCAGCTTCACTTCACCTCCCAAGAGGAGCTCCCCTCATTTATTAGTACCAATTTGAAAAATCCCAGAGAAGGCTTTGACTGGCCCAACTTGGGTCATATGCCCACCCCTGGGATCAGGGACATAGGATACTATACTTAACAGCCTCTTTTAGAAGTACAAACTGAGAGAGGTGGGAGGCTTATTTCCCTAAAAGAGAAGAGATATTATTCCCTAGAGGGAAGGGAATGTTATGCTGGGCAAACAAAAGAAAAGGTGTCCACTATGGAGGAATAGATTATCAAGAGTGTTGTTGTCATTATTGGCATTAGTACTGTAAGTTGGCTACGTTTTCTTAATTCCCATTGTCCTTAGGCAGAATAGCATCGTGGTTAAGGGCACAGGCTCAGGAACCCAGACTGCCTGGATTCAAATTCTGGTGCTACCACTTTCTAACTGTGTGACGCTGGGCAAGTTACTTAACCTTTCCTTGCCTCAGTTGTTTTATCTGTAAAATACATATAAAAATCATAAATTTGTGAATATGAAATGAGTTAATGCATGTAAAGTGTGAAGAATAGTGCCTGGTACCCGCCAGGTGCTCAGTAAGTGTCAATCATTATTGTCAGGGTAAAAAACTGGCAGCACCTGGGAACTCCAGTTCAAGAACTCCAGTTTGAGAGAGAACCTAGAGCAAAACCATAGCTCCTCACTTACCCTCCAAGTTTCTTTCAGAGACAGCCTACAACTTCAGGAGCTATAGTTTAACAAAGACTTATTGAGCTATGTGGTAGGCCCTGAAAATTACAAAAAAAAAAAAATTATAGATAAAGTCCCTGTTCTCCAGAAGCTCCCAACCAAGTAAGGGAGGCATACATGTTAAGAGATTATTTTGCTGTAAGGTGGTCTGTGCTAGATAGAAGTGTGTGCAGGGTTCTGTGGGAAACCACAGTGGGACATTTGATCTAGCAAAAGCTGCCTGGAGGAAACAACCCCTGAGCCTAAAACTTGGAGGATGGTCAAGAGTTTGCCAAGCAAGGAAAGGTGGGAGGCATTGTGCTAGTCGTTAAGTTATCGTGTATCGGCTCCAAACCAACAGTTCCCTACTTTGCTTTGTGCCTCTGGGGCTAAACCAATTGCCATCGAGTCGATTCAGACTCATGGTGACCCCATGTGCATCAGAGTAGAACTGTGCTCCACAGGGTTTTCAATGACTGATTTTTCAGAGGTAGATCTCCAGGATTTTCTTCCGAGGCACCCCTGGATGGACTCAAACCTTTCAGTTAGGAGCCTAGCATTAACCGTTTGCACCACCTAGGAATCTTTTGTCAGCTGGTTCCTATAAGGTTCTGCCAATATGGGCACTAGGAGGAGACTGGAAGGCAAGAGGAAAGAAAGGACTTGCTTCTTCTTCTTTGGTTACTGTCCTGTCAGTTTCTCAGCAATAGTCCTTTACCTCAGACACATTGGTTGATTCTAGCCTCTAGCTTACTTCAGCCCTCTGCACCTGAGGAGCTTGAGAGACAGAGATGCCCACTCTGGGTGGACAGACAATAGGCAAGATCCAGGCATGAGGATGGCTCTCATGCCCAGCACTTGGTATCAGAAAGGCTGGCAGCTAGAACAGGAGCCAGCTCAGGCAAGTTCAGAGACAAGACCCCAGGCCCTGGGAGGCTGGGACTCACCAGGAAGGGCCTGGGCCCAGGAGACCCATAGTACCAAGGCAGGGAACCAGAGCACCCAAACTCCCCCTCTGAGTTCCAAGAACTCATGGTTCTTTCAGAGATCACTGTGACCTCCCAGCCCCAAGCAGCCAGATCCAGGGTGAGGACCTGAGTGTGGTGGATTGGGAGAAGGGGTGGCTCTAAGGACAGGGTTGGCAGCTACACCCCCAGACAACAATGGAGCTGGCTCTATCCTCTGAGTAGCTTGAAGCCAACATGGACCGAGCTTCCAGTCTCATATTAAAATTCTTTTAAAACTTCCCTGTGTGATGCACTCTCAGTTCTTCAGCACAGGGCATGAGTGTTGTGACCCTATACGCAGGAAACTCCTAGCCCAAGTACTACTTCCTTGAACTTGAAGTGCTGTGTCCTCACAACCCCATCAGAGCAGGGCAATATGTCATCAGTTTGGACCTGAGTAGGGCCCTATCCTCTCATGGACCCCAGGGTCTCCATTTGTATAACGGGAATGCAGCAAGGGCCTCCCACCTCTGTAGCATCAGCAAGGAAAAGAGGATTATTAATCAACCAAGGCCCCCTGTGGAGCCCTGCCAAGGGCTGGCCCTGATTCTGGAGAGAGGAGTGTCCTAACTGTCTGAGGTACTCCCCTCCTGGAAGCTGAAGACCCCAACTGTGAGCTGCCAATCTCCAATGGGTCCAGAGCAAAGCGGGTGGAGGGGAGAATAGGAGAGAGGAGATAAGAGTGAGAAGGAGGAAGGGAGGGGAGAAGAGAGATGAGGGAAGAGGTATCACATTGACATCTACTGTAAGGACACTAATAGGCAGCTGAGGAGCCCATGAAACCATGGAAATGCTGATGAGACCAAGTTAGTGCTCCATCCCTTTGCTAGTTCTATTTTTCTGTGAGAATTCATTTTATGTAACCTGATTTGTACTTAAGTCTATGGGCATTCCATTGGGATAAGTCAGTCCTAAGCTTCTATTAGCTCTGGGAACAATGACCAGGTCAAGGAGTGTCTGCAATTGCCAAAGTAAGGGGCTAACATGGTTCCTGGTGACCCAGTTGTGCCAAGACCTAGCCTGGATGGCTCATCCTCATGGGACCCACAGAATAATCAGCCGTTCACAGGCAATAACCTTCTCTCTTGGGTCCTGCCCAGCTGCCAAGAGATTCATCCTGGACTCAGAGTTTGACCTTTTCACTACCTCCAAGTCATGGGGATGGGCTTTTACTCTGAAAGCAAAAGCAACATTGCCTATCACCTGTCACTTCAGCAAGAAGCTGGTGGTTATTTTTAATTGAAAAGATTAATTACCACAGGAATACTATACAGAGAAACCCCAGCTTCAATGTGCTGTCAGAGCATTCCAAAATCCTCTCTTGTCATCACTTCATAGGGGTGGCTCCCAATGGCCACAGAGCAGACCATTGCGCACTTATTCGATGGTCATTCCCAGCATATGACACATTGCCTACCATTGCCATTGTCAGCAGGTTTGGCATTGGCTGTACCATGCCAACTTTCATGGGCATCACAAGCAGGCATGGGCAGTACTAGAAAGTAATATTATCTGTATCATCCAAAGAACAGAAGCTCTAAACAAACAAAAGTTTACTTCTCTTTTTATAGAGGTCCACTTGCCAGGGCAATGGTGGGGTGGACATGATATATACTAGGCAAATGTCAGAAGTATGCGCATATGTGGTGAGGGGTGGAGGATACTTTTAAAATAGGCCTTGTGGATCTACATAAATGGAAAAACATACCATGCTCATGGATAGGTAGACTCAACACTGTGAAAATGATTTTACCCAAAGCAATTTACAAATACAATGCAATCCTGATCCAAATACCAACAACATTCTTCAAAGAGGTGGAAAAACTAATCATTAACTTTATATGGAAAGGGAAGAAGCCCCAGATAAGTAAAGCTCTATTGAAGAAGAATAAAGTAGGACTCACACTACCTGACCTCAGAAACTACTATACAGGTACAGTAGTCAAAGCAGCCTGGTACTGGTACAATGACAGACACATTGACCAATGGAACAGAATTGAGAACCCAGATGTAAATCCATCCACCTACGGTCACCTGATTTTCAACAAGGGTCCAAAGTCCATCAAGTGGGGAAAAGACAGTCTGTAACAAATGATACTGGCAAAACTGGATGTCCATCTGCAAAAAAATGAAAAAGGACCCATACCTCACACCATATACAAAAACTAATTCAACATGGATCAAAGACCTAAATATAAAGCCAAAAATTATAAAGTTCATAGAAGAAAAAATAGGATCAACCCTAGAGGCCCTAATACACAGCAAACCGGATATAAACCATAACCAACAACATACAAACCCCAGAAGATAAGGTAGACTACTGGGATCTTCTAAAAATTAAACACTTTTACCCATCAAAAGAGTAAAAGAAGAACCTACAGACTGGGAAAAAAATTTTGGACATTACAAGTCAGTCAAAGATCTAATCTCTAAAATCTGCAAGAAAATCTAATACCTTTACAACAGAAAAACAAATATTCCAATTAAAAAATGGGCAAAGGAAATGAACAGACACTTCACCAAAGAAGACATGCAAGTGGCCAACAGACATATGAGGAAATGCTCGCCATCACTAGCCATTAGAGAAATGCAAATTAAAACCACGATGAGATACCATCTCACACTGGCATTACTGGCACAAATCAAAGACACTGGAAATAACAAATGTTGGAGAGGTTGCAGGGAGATCGGAACTCTTATGCACTGCTGGTGGAAATGCAAAATGATACAACCATTTTGGAAAATGATATGGCACTTCCTTAGAAAGCTAGAAATAGAAATACCATATGATCCAGCAATCCCACTCCTAGGAACATATCCTAGAGAAATAAGAGCCATCACACGAATAGACATATGCACACCCATATTCATTGCAGCACTGTTCACAATATCAAAAAGATGGAAACAACCTAGATGCCTATCAACAGATGAATGGATAAACAACCTATGGTACATACACACAGTGGAGTATTATGCAATGATAAAGAACAATGATGAATCTTTGAAGCATCTCATAACATGAATGAAACTGAAGGATATTATGCTGAGTGAAATAAGTCAATCACAAAAGGACAAATATTGTATGAGACCTCTACTGTAAAAACTCATATAAAAGTTTACACACAAAAAGAAACAATCTTTGTTGGTTACGAGGGATGGGAGGGGTGGTGGGGGAAACTAAATAGACAATAGATAAGTGGTAACTTTGGTGAAGGGTAAAACAGTACACAATACTGGGGAAGTCAGCACAACTTGTACAAGGAAAGGTCATGGAAGCTCCATAGACACATCCAAACTCCATGAGGGACTAAATTGCTGGGCAGAGGACTGTGGGGACCATGGTCTCAGGGAACATTTAGCTCAATTGGCATGACACAGCTTAAAAAGACAATGCTCTACATTCTACCTTGGTGAGTAGCATCTTGGGTCTTTAAAAGCCTGTGAGTAGCCATCTAAGATACTACACTGGTCTCACCCCTTCGGAAGCAAGGGAGAATGAAGAGAACAAGATACAAGGAAAACATTAGTCCAAAGGATTAATGGACCACTGCTAATGGCCTCCACCAGACTGAGTCCAGTACAGCTAGATGGTGCCCGGCTACCACCACTGATTGCTCTGACTGAGATCACAATAGAGGGTCCTGGACAGAGCTGGAGAAGGATGTAGAACAAAATTCTAATTCACCAAAAAAGACCAGATTTAGTGGCCTGACAGACTGGAGAAACCCTGAGAGTACGGTCCCGGGACATCCTTTTAGCTCAGTGGTGAAGTCACTCCCGAGGTTCACCGTTCAGTCAGGGATTGGACACCCCCATAAAACAAAATGGGCCTAATGAGGCACAGCAGTCCAGGAACAAGGACTAGAAGGCAGGAGGGGACAAGAAAGCTGGTGATAGGTAACCCAACGTTGAGAAGGGACAGTGTTGACATGTCGTGGGGTTGTTACCCATTGTCATAAGGCAATATGTGTACTGTTTAATGAGAAACTATTTGTTCTGTAAACCTTCCTCTAAGGTACAAAAAAAAAAAAAAGAATTATCTATGTGAGATCAAATTGACAACAGCAACTCAAAAGGTTTGATGGAAAGCCTAGGGGGCAGTGAGTTGAAAATAATGGTGATGGAATAATTTGGAAAAGGATAGTGAGAATAGCAGCACAACTAGAAAAATGTAATCAATGTCACTGAATTGTACATGTAGAAATTTCTGAAACTGTGTATCTTTGCCTGTGTATATTTTCACCAATAAAAAACAAGGTCCTCCAAGATCAAGAAGGAAGAGTGTTGACATGTAGTGGGGTTGTTAACCAATGTCATAAAACAATATGTGTACTGACTGTTTAATGAGAAGCTGTCTGTTCTGTACACCTTCACCTAAAGTACAATAAAAAAATTTTTTAAAAAATAGGCCTTGTGGATTTCTATGAGGTTGGTCATTCTCTTATTTTATTTGTGGCATCAAAAACTTGTGTCTTCCAAATATTGTATGAGACCTCTATGATAAGAACTCAAGAAAAGGTTTAAACGCAGAAAAAAGCATTCTTGGATGGTTACGAGGGTGGGGAGGGAGGGTAGTGGAAATCACCAACTACATAGTAGACAAGGGTCAACTTTGGTGAAGGGAAGGACAACATACAACAAAGGGGAAGTCAGCACAACTGGACCAGAGCAAAAGCAAGAAGTTTCCTAGACACATCCAAATACTATGAGGGACAGAGTAGCTGGGGCTGGGGTCTAAGACTATAGTTTCAGGGGACATCTAGGTCAATTGGCATAACATACTTTATAAAGAAAATGTTCTACACCCCACTATGGTTTAGTAGCGTCTGGGATCTTAAAAGCTTTTGAGTGGCTATCTAAGGTACATCTATTGGTCCCATGCCACTCAGAGCAAAGGAGAATGAAGAAAACCAAAGACACAAGGAAAATACTAGCCCAAAAGACTGAAGGACCACATGAACCAGAGACTCCACAAGCAGGAGACCAGAAGAACTAGATGGTGCCCAGCTACCACCAGTGACTGCCCTGACAGGGAACACAACAGAGAGTCCCAGACAAGGCAGGAGAAAAATGTAGAACAGAATTCAAATTCATGTAAAAAGACCAGACTTAATCGTCTGACAGACTGGAGGAATCCCCGAAACTATGGCCCCAGATGCTCTGTTAATCCAGAACTGAAACCATTCCCTAAACCCACTCTTCAGACAAAGATTAGACAGGACTATAAAACAAAATAAATACATGCAAGGAACATGTGTCTTAGTTCAATCAGATATACGAGACCAAATGGGCAGCTCCTGTCCAAAAGTAGGACGAGAAGGCAGGAAGGGACAGGAGCTGGTTAAATGGATGCAGGAAACCCAGGGTGGAAAGGGAGAATGTGCTGTCACATTGTGGAGATTGCAACCAATGTCACAAAAAAATATGTACATAAATTTTTGAATGAGAAATCAACTTGAGCTATAAACTTTCACCTAAAGCACAAGTTAAAAAAAAAAAAAAACAAAAACGTTCTGTCTTCAACACTCTTCCTCACTTCCGTGGCTTCAATTTCCACCTTTACTCTAAACGTACATCTCCAGCCATGACATGGTTTTTGAGCTCAAGATATGCAAACTCATTGTTATGGGTTGATTTGTGTGCCCCTAAAAATATGTTGAAGTCCTAACCCCAGGTACCTGTGAGTGTGACCTTGTTTAAGGTCATACTGGAGTAGGGTGGGCCCTACTCCAGTATGACTAGTGTCTCTGTAAGAAGAGGAGAAGAAATGACAGACACACCGGGGATGGCCATGTGAAGATGAAGGCAGGATAGTAGTGATGCAGCTACAAGCAAAGGAACGCCAAGGAGTGCCAACAGCCACCAGAAGCTAGGAGAGAGGCATGGAGCCAGCTCTCACTCAGAGCCCTCCAGAAGGAGCTAACCTTGCTGACACTTTGATTTCTGACTTTTAGCTTCCAGAACTGTGAGAGAATACATTTCTGTTGTTTTAAGCCACCCAGTTTGTGGTGCTTTGTTCCAGCAGTCCCAGGAAACTAATATACTCGCCTAACTACTAGACATCTCCACAGGGAAGTCCCATGGCGTATCAGAGTGAACAAATTAAAACAGCTCCCTTTCTTCCAAACCTGCTGCTCCTCCCATATTTCCTATTTCCATAAATGTTTACCCAGTCACCCAGGCTCAAACCCTTGGAGTCATCACGAACATCTCCTTCTCCTTGCCCACAACCAAGAAGACCAGGAAGTTCTCTGTTACTGTATGTCTCGGACCCATCTCCGTCCCTTATACCTACTGCTCCTGCCCTAGGTCCCCTAGACATCTGCTCTCCTGAGTCCCTCACAGCACAAGGACCAGGCTCATCTTCCAAAGTACTACCGTCTTCTCTAAAGCTGCAGTTTAACTCTATTGTCTGTAGAGTACAGCCCAAATCTCTCACTCGGCATTCAGGGTCCTCCATCATCTGAGCTAAGCTGCCTGTATGGATTAAAAATGTGTCCCCCCAAAATGTGTGTCAACTTGGCTAGGCCGTGATTCCCAGTATTGTGTGATTATCTACCATTTTGTCATCTGATGTGATTTTCCCATGTGTTGTAAATCCTACCTCTATGATGTTAATGAGGCAGGATTAGAGGCAGTTATGTTAATGAGGTAGGACTCAATCTATAAAATGAGGTTGTATCTTGAGTCATTCTCTTTTGAGATATAAAAGAGAGAAGTGAGCAGAAAGACAGGGGGACCTCATACCACTAAGAAAGTAGTGCCAGGAGCAGAGCGTGCTCTTTGGACCAGGGATCCCTGCACTGAAAGCTCCTAGACCAGGGGAAGATTGATGACAAGGACTTTCCTTCAGAGCTAGCAGAAAGAGAGAGAGCCTTCCCCTAGAACTGGCCCTCTGAATTCGGACTTCTAGCCTACTAGACTGTGAGAGAATAAACTTCTGTTTGTTAAAGCCATCCACTGGTGGTATTTCTGTTATGGTAGCACTAGATGAGCAAGACACTGCCCTTGTTGCCTTTTCCTCATGGTCACCCCATATTGGCTCCCTGAGCTGCCAAATCAGGGACGTTTTCAGTGTTGCAACTCCAAGCAGGGTGATGCTGCCTTCAGAACTGACGGGTTGCCCATAGCGATGAGTGGAATCTCCCTCTGCTTTGCCTCAGCGTTTGAGGCTCACACTCAAGAGGTCACTCTCGGGCTGTGTAGTGATTAATTGTTGTGATGGTGCTAGAATCAGTGAATGGCAGACAGAGATGGTGCTGCTTGGAGGAGGCTCCCAGCAGCACAGAGGTAATAACTCAAGTCCATCAGTGACTCCGTCCTGCCATGTTTTCCCTCACACAATCCCCAGGACGTGTGGGACGGGAGGACATCCCTAAACCTTCAGGATGTGAGGATGAAGCCGACTGCTCTTCTCCACCAGTGGGTTATCTTTCCACCCTGTTCTTTCCTCACCATCTAGACTTTTCTTTGTCTTACATCACTGAACTTCAGAGTTTGATTTAGTGGCATTGGAAATGAAATAGTGATCTGATTATCCCTTATGTGAAATCAGTCCTCTTAGATTCAGAAATTCACAGCTTTTTCTCTTTTGCTTTTGGATTAAGCTTTAAAGATTGCTTTGTATCTGGCCTTTTTTTTTTTTTTTTTTTCTGTAAGATTTTGAGTAGGTTTTAGACCAAAGGAATAAATTTCTGACTTTTTTTAAAAAAATAATATCACATAATTTTCCACCTTTAAAAATTGTATAGAATTTTTATTTTAAAATGAAAAGCAGATATACACAAATATAAACCTTATTCCCCAAAAAATATTTCCTAAAGGAATATATTCAGATAAGGCTGCAAAATGCTGTTTTTTTCTATAATTTATTTAGCTATTTTTAAGACTCCCAAATGTTTTACACTCACTGCCAAGAACCTGATTATGTAATAGATTCTGGGGTCAGTAAGGCAGATATTTTAAAGGAAGTTCTCAGATTCTTCATTTTATAAAAGTTTCAATCCAGAGTTTCTTTGCATAAATAAAAAACCCAGTAATTTAAGAGCATTTGTGTCCTATAGGTAAATCAGCAGTCAACAAAGCTCACAGTCCACATTGCAAAACTTTATGGTTTAGATTTATCGTAACACATTTAAAATATAGATTTAATTTATAGGGAAAAATAATGGCAAACCTTGATTCAGGAGGATGACTGTAACATAGAGCAAGGTGAACAGCGAGAATTCAGGAGGAAAGAGGATACCTGTAGTATGATCATCGCCTTCCTATATACCAAGATGGTCTCCCAGCTTTGTTTAAAATGTAATAAAAGGATAACTCCTAAATGTCCATCAATAATAGGCCAGCCTTACTAAGCAGCCATGAAGAAGGACGTATGTGCTGGTATAAAAAGTACAATGTAAAAAGCTCTCTCAGATAAATTGTAAAAGAATTTTTAGAAAAATCTATAGTACAAGCCTATTTCTCTTCTAAAAGGGATGTTGTGCGTGTGCATTGGTGTGTTACGAATTGAAATGTGTCCTGCCAAAATATGTGTTGTAATTCTAATCCCTATACCTGTGGATGCAATCTAATCTAATGTAATGTAATCAATCAGTTAAGGTAATACCAGTGTAGGGTGGACCCTAAACCTAATCTCCTCTGAGTTATATAAAAAGCAGCAGAGACACAGACTGGCTCACACAATTGGGGGGATGGTAGATGGATGCTACATGAGGCTTGCCACGGAACCGAGGAGCATCGCAGCTGCAGAAGCTGCAAGAGACAAGGATCTTCCCTAGAGCCAACAGTGAGAAAACTTTCCCCTATTGCCAGTGCCCTGAATTCAAACTTTTAGCCCCCCTGAATGTGAGAAAATACATTATTGTTCTTTAAAGCTACCTACTTGTGGTATTTGTGTTCCAGCAGCACTAGGAACTAAGGCTGTGTGTGTGTGTGTGTGTGTGTGTGTTTGTGTGTGTGTGTCAGGATTATATCTCAGTGTAATATCTGCTGGTTGTTTCTGTGTATTTACCTCCCTTCTTCTCTCTCACTAGTACCCCAAGTGCTGGGCTGGGAAATTTTTCCTTCTTCAGTTCACACTTAAGCAGGAACGAAGATTCAAAAGCCCTCATTAGACAAAATTTCTTTTGTGCGTATTTGCAGAACCAGTTTTTCCTCTCCAGAGATAAAATAAGACTGTGCCCATGGAAAGAAAGGGAGAAGGCAGAGGGGTGCCAGGAGAAGAAGGGCAGAGAAGAGTGACGAGGAAGCAATGAAAAGTGAAGAAGGTGGAGAAACTTTGAGGAGACCAGGGAGAGGATGAGCTCACATCAAGCATGGCTTCATCACGAACTCTTCAGCTGAGAACTGCCTGTTGTTCAATAGTGCTAGGCACTTGTAAGACTCCTGGACAGGAGAGATTATCAATTAGGATGATCTAGACTACACTGCAGTCAAGAAATCAAAAGACACATTGCGTTGGGCAAATCTGCTGCAAAAGACCTCTTTAAAGTGTTAAAAAGCAAAGATGTCACCTTTAGAACTAAGGTGCACCTGACCCAAGCAATGGTGTTTTCAGTTGCCTCATATGCATGTGAAAGCTAGACAATGAATAAGGAAGACCGAGGAAGAATTGATGCCTTTGAATTACGGTGCTGTGAGGAATACTGAATATACCGTGGGCTGCCAGAAGAACAAACAAATCTGTCTTGGAGGAAGTACAGCCAGAATGCTCGCTCCTTAGAAGCGAGGATGGCCAGACTTTGTCTTATGTACTTTGGACATGTTATCAGGTGGGAACAGTCCCTGGAGAAGCACATCATGCTTGGTAAAGTAGAGGGTCAGCGAAAAAGAGGAAGACCCTCAATGAGATGTATTGACACAGTGGCTACAACAATGGGCTCAAACATAGCAATGATTGTAAGGATGGCACAAGACTGGGCAGTATTTCATTCCGTTGTACATAGGATCGCTATGAGTCGGAACCAACTCGACAGCATCTGACAACAACAGACTATGCTGCAGTAACAAATAATCCCCAATATCCATAGTTTAACACAACAAATGTTATTTTTGCTCACACTGTATTCTCATATGGGATTGGCTGGGGACTGGCTCTCCTCCACGTCATTCTTACACCAGGACCCAGGCTAACAGAGCAGCCACTGGAACATTACCAGTCACCAGAGCAGAGGGAAATGGAGGGCAAAGGAAATAGTGCACTGGCTCTTGAAGCTTCAACCTAGATGTAACACAGATCATTTTGACTCACATTGTATTGAACAAAATAAGTCATATGGTCACATTTAACTCAAAGTGGTCAGGAAAGTGCCATCCTGCCATGTGCTCAGAAAAAGAACTAGAAAAACATGGTGAACAGCGCTAAAGACCATCACGAGAGGACTCAGATACCTGTTCTGGAGATGACAACACGAAGTAAGAACGACTTCCCTTCAACAAGGTGAAACTGAAGGGCTCTTAATTAGTTTCTATGAGCAGAGAATCAGTAGACTCTCCATCATGGTTTGCTTGTATTTGCATAGAAACTTTCTAGAAAGAAGCAAGGAACCCAATTGCCTCTGGAAATGGGGAGTGTGGAAAAAGAAGTTTTAATGTTCACTTTTTTATACTCTTGTGTAATGTTTGGAATTTTAACCATGACACTGATTTCTGTAGATTGATCTATGAAACTCGGGTCTCCCACTCTAACTGCTCAGTGGAAGACAGTGTAAATAGCCATAAAGAAGTCCAAAGAATTGAGTGTGTATGGCTCTGGGAGTAACCAGCTTTGCCCCAAACACAAACATTGCTGATGGGCTTGACACAGGGTGAACGGACAGTGCCCTGCTCCCCAGGAGCCCAGTCAACACCTGCCCCAGATATTTCCTAGTACTTGTCGCTTCTCTGAAGGGAACAGCGAGGACTGTTCTTATCAGTCCATATTTTTTTCAGAGCATTCTTTTCAGTTCAAAGGCCATGACCATGGCAATTACTCTTTCTTTCTCTCTCTCTCTCTCTTTCTTTCCTTCTTTTTTATTGTGCTTTAGATGAAGGTTTATAGAGCAAATTAGTTTCTCATTAAACAATTAATACATATATTGTTTTGTGACATTGGTTGCCAACCCCGTGACCTGTCAACACTCTACCCTTCTCAACCTTGGGTTCCCCATTACCATTCGTCCAGCTTTCCTGTTCTCTCCTATCTTCTTGTCTTTACCCCTGGGCTGGTGTGTCCATCTAGTCTCATATACATGGTTGAGCTACATGTATTATCGTTTGTTTTATGGGCCTGTCTAATCTGTGGCTGAAGGATGAACCTCAGGAGTGACTTCAGTACTGAGTTAAAAGGGTGTCCAGGGGCCATACTCTCCAGTCTCTGTCAGACCAGTAAGTCTGGTCTTTTTTTGTGAGTTTGAATTTTGTCCTACATTTTTCTCCAGCTCTGTCTGGGACCCTCTATTGTGATCCCTGTCAGAGCAGTCAGTGGTGGTAGCCGGGCACCATCCAGTTGTGCTGGACTCAGTCTGGTGGAGGCTGTGGTAGTTGTGATCTATTTGTCTTTTGGACTAATCTTTCCCTCATGTCTTTGGTTTTCTTCATTCTCTCTTGTTCCAGATAGGGTGGGACCAGTGGAATATCTTAGATGGCCACTCACAAGCTTTTAAGACCCCAGACACTACTCACCAAAGTAGGATGTAGAACATTTTCTTTATAAAATATGTTATGCCATTTGAGCTAGATGTTCCCCGAGACCCTGGTCCCCAGAATTTGGATGCGTCTGTGAAGCTTCCATGACCTTGATTTGGTCAAGTTTTGCTGACTTACCCAATATTGTGTACTGTCTTACCCTTCACCAAAGTTACCAATTATCTATTGTCTAGTTAGATGACACTTACTATTTCATCTCTGATAATATAGAAGAGAATTAACTATGGAGACCATCACTCATGACTCAGAGTAAGAAAGCCAGTGTACAAAGTCCCTAAGAAGTCTCAGATTTCCTATTTGGGATCACTCCCCCACTGCCATCCCGGGGTCAGGGGAGGTGCCTGGGGCAGGACAGGAGCTCAGGGAGGTGCATAACTGTGTAAGTGGCCTGCCTGGGGATTCTTCTCACCATCAAAACAGGACTGGGAGCCTGTTTTGCAATTCAGTGGCAATGGTCCTGAGAAGGATGGGGAGACTGAGTCACAAAGTGAGACAGAGCCTAACTGGGTTGTATCAGCCATGGCCACACCAGTGCTTGGTTCAGCCCCTGATTTCTGCTTTCCACCTCCAGGCGTGCATCCACTGCCAGCTGGAGGGTGACTGCACAAGACTCAGAAGACATCTCTCTTCCCTAGAACACCTCCTCAGGTCAGGGCCTGGGAGCCCAGAACACAGCAGGGGCTATAGGGCAGATGGGCATGGGCACAAATCTTTAAAAATATAAATGTGATTCATTCTCCCATCATTTAACAGCTAGTTCATCATTTTGATTCACCAAGCATTATTGATCAGCCGGGAGTCCAGCACAGCAGCATGGTGGGAACCGACAGATGAAGAAACATGTCTAAGAACAAACTCCCACCCTCACCAAACCCACAGCCCAGTAGGGTAATAAGATACACAAACATCAGGGAACTGGGCCCAGTAAGGTTCACAAGAGACATAGGCACAGTTTGGTGGGAGTATAGAGGGGAAAAGTACAAATTCCTGCTGGAGGCTCCAGAAGACTTTGCTGGTGAACTTTCAGCCTGACTCGTGGCCTCCTTTGACAAGGAACTGGGTAGAATTAGCTTCTCTCGCACATTTCTCATCTCTCAGGCAGGCTGTGTGGTTTGGAGGAGAAGGTGTGTGAGGTTTTTCCTAAAATGTCACTGGCAGCTGTGCCCTCAGAAGAGACTGATAAAGCCTTCATAGTTCAGAAACTAGTTCATGAGGAGACCACTGCATCCGTGACAGCCTTTTCCATACTGGACATACACTGATATAAGCACAGCCATGTGCAGGCTGTCTGGGTCTACTTTTCAGGAGCAGAGATGTTGAACAGCCTTCTCTGCCCCTTCCCTTTCTGAATTACTCTCCTGGATGCACTCAGGAGCCTGGTTCCTAATCTATCTTCTCCTAGGCACTGTGGTTATTCCTTTCTATCCCACATAACTCACCTGGGCAGCCACATATCTCTGCTCCCTTGTCTCTGTCTAGCCCTGTAAGCATATTAGCCTTCTGGGGTCTGTTCTAACTTTTCAACCTTTCTTCTAGAAATTTCAGTGTCATCCTTTTTACCCAAAGCCAATAAGTCCTCCTTCCCAGGAGGACACATCTCTCACTTCTTTCCCTGTTCAAGCCAGTTGGCAGTTTTAAACACTAACTGAAGTATCGTGTCTTCCTGAACAGGAAGGCTGGTCAGAGCCAAATCTCTTCTAGTGGTAAGAAATAGAAACCCATTCAAACTCACTTCAGCCAAAATGGGAAATTTATTATAAGGTCTCAGGTTGTCCCAGACAATCAAAAAGCAGGAAGGATGGTCGGATGGCAGTGGGACCACAGAAGGACAGGGACCAGAACTGGAAAACAGCCAGGGATCAAGGCTGCTACCCTCTCAGATTCTCCCTCATAAGTCTTTGGTGCCATGTAATTTCTCAACACCATCTCTCTGCGTATCTTCTTTCACTCTTTTCTACTCAGCGTGATTCTCTACTTCTCTGCCCACTTGGTTGCAATTGCCCAATTGTAAATCCCCAAGATTTACAATTCCTCAAGTCAAGCAACCATCAGAAACTGAATAGGACCACAGAACTCTAATTCCAAAATCCCAAAAGAAGGGATGGTGTCCACCTGGGTTACAAATAGCTATGACCCAGAGAGGCAGTCATGTAACACCAGACGGGCTGTGGGTCCACCACCATTGAAGGAGCAGAGCTGTTCTGAGAGAAGGGGGTGCTGCCTTGGGTGGATAACCCAAAACTACAAGACAGCAGTATTACAGCACTTAAAGAATTTATTAGAATTATGCATAGTCAACTAAAGAAGACCTGGCACGGCCATTTGTGTGGAGATATGTTTGCAGCAAAGAAGTCAGTGCAGAATCTGTCCAGTCCTTTAGTCAACATTTTTAGTGGTTGGAGCAACTTCCAGGAGTAGCTGGAAATGCAGGGTAGCCATCTGCAAACACTTGGGCTGGCACCGGAAATATACAAATAGGAAATACACTGGGAAGCCGCTAAGCAGGAACAGGAAGATGTAAAGGAACTCCATCTGGGGATTGTCGACGATGGGCACCAGCACCAGGTAGACAGAAACCAGGAGCATGATGACAGGGATGAATGTGGGAATCTGCAGTGAGCACAGAGCAGGCATTTGGCCCTGGGACCTGGATGATTAAGCGGGGCATGGGAGGTGGTATATGGGCCCAAGTTTCTGTCCCTCCTACCTTCCTTCCTGTTGCTTCCACTTTCCATCAGCTCCTCTCTTCCAGTCCCAGCCCTGGTACCCTGTGTAGGCCAGGGGAGCAACCTGCTGGACTACACTCCAGGGAGTAGAGGCTTGGGACCCAGCATTATCCTCTCTATGCTATGTGAACCCAACTGTGCACATGCTTCTCGTCCTCTCTGCATTTGTCTCCCATTGTTCTCCCTCAGGTTCTCCAGGGGAGAAACAAGTTCCAGCAGAGTTGATACTTGGTGATTTAGTTGTCCCTCACTCCCCCAGGATCAGTTCTTAGAGAAAGGGGTACTATCGGGCAGATGATGCCTTGCCCAGAAAATATGGAAATTCTGTACCAAATGTAATGACAGTGGCAACCCCTTATATTCGTCTTTGGGGCTCTGAATGAGGCTGCAGCCCAAAGACCTGCTGTGTACAGCAGCCTAGGGTTGGAGAAGCCCAATGTCCATCCCCAAGTCTACCTTGTAAGGTCTGGGAAGATTCTTCTCCTTCATTCGCAAGTATAGGAGGCAGCTAATGGTTGTTCCATAGTTGAGCCAGGTTATGAGGCTGAAAGGAAAACATGGGCTGCTCATTACCAGGCCCTGCCAAAGGTAGGCCTACAAGAGGGGCTGACCTACTGGGTGCAAACTTAGGGCAAAGGTACAAGCCCCTTAACCATGCAAACTAATGAGTGAAGGAGGCAAGACTTGGGCACTGAGGAGAAGGATGCCCTGAAAGGTATGGAGGGTCAACATTAACCCATTCCTGCCACCTTTGTCTTCAGGCACAAAGTGGCATGCACACTCACAAACCCAGACACTGGGAGTCCCTCCAGATCAGACCTTCTCTGACTGCCCCTGGATGGGCAATATTCAAGGGAAGGGAGGAGTGGTTTGTGTTTTTCAAGAAACAGAGTGTATTTGATTGTCTAAGGAAATCTCAGGGTAGCCTGTGCTCCCCTCAGGGACCAGCACACTCATAGCAGAACTTCCCTCCTCCCACACCCAATAGTTTCCCTTAGGGTTGGTGACTTGGGGTCGGCCACTGAGCACCTGGACAAACCACTTGCCTCTGCCTTCCCCAGTGTTTCCATTTCCATGACTGACATAGGTCTAATGAAAGCTCCTTCTAATCTTGGAGGCAGGGTTCAGGACCAGGCCATCTCTTGAGGCCATCAAGACTGGGAGATGCCAGGTCCTAGTTGGAGTAGATCATTCTAGAGCTCTCACTCTGTTATTGGAGACCCTCCATCACATTATCCAGTTTCAGCCTGAAGACCCCTACACTCACCATGGATTTGATTTTATTCTTGCCACATAATGACTCATCATATAATGATTTTATTCTTTCTCATGGGAAAAAAGATAAAAAGAACAAACCATGTCTGTTATCTATTGTTCTTAAGAAAGTCACATTGAGCACAGTATGTCCAGTTCTAGAAGATTAATTATACTTATAGCAACAAAGAAAGACAACATGTGATATTTGAAAAATTACACTGAGAACTCCCTGTGTACCCAGCTTGCTGCTGTTTTAAGGGTCTGCCCATTGAATCTGCTTCAAATGAGGTTATAAAATGATAACTGGGAATCACAACAGCCCATCATTTCTACCCCAGGGAAGATAATTATAGAGGGTCAGAACATCTCTCCACTTTTATGTAGTAACTGGTTGTGCTTAAATAGCTTGTTTGTGGGTCTGTCCCTGAGTTAAAGAAAGACATCCTGGGTCAGAGTCCAGAACTCAGGCTCTGACCACAGAGGAAAAATCATACCTTAGCCAAGGGCTACAAGTTGTATGGGTAATCCCTGAATATTCCTTAACATTATCTTAGAGAGAGAATAAAAGAACAATAAAAAAACAATAATCCCTTGCCCTGCCTGCAAAGTTAACTAAGACTGCACAAGCCTTTAAATTGTCTGTCTCTTGATGTCCTTCTGAAACATCTGTCTCATTGAATTTTTGGAAACAATAATAGAGGAGGGAGCCACATTTAATTCTGGAAACATGGCTGGAGGAAGAAAGCTGAAACGTGTGCGCATGTATGGGGAAGATGAGCCAGGCTTCCAGAAGTGTGCATGCATGTGTTTGTGTATATGTCCACATAGAGGGCTCCAGATACCTGGCCTAGAAGAACAGTCTCACTTGCCTCAAGAAGTTCACGATGGTGCTGAAGTTTCCTGGGATGATCAGGACCAAAGCCACTGCAGCAGTGAGCATCAGCGCCGGAGCTGGTGTGAGGCGATGCACGTGAACCATAGACAGAAGTTGGGGCTGGGAGGCAGAACCAGGCATTAGACAGGCCCAAGGAGAGGGTCAGTGAGTGTCTGCACCCGGAAGCTCCCAGCCCTCTTCCCCTGCCTAGTGCATTCTGGACACCAGTGTGCTCAATCTCATAGTCACCAATCACCACAACTTCCAGATGCGAGTCTCTGTGGTTCAGCTGGGATGACTAGGCCCAGGATGTAGATTGGGAGGGGGGACCAAAAGCCTGTGCCTCGAGTCCAGCCAAGACCCAAATAGCTTAGCGTGTGGGACTGGAATGTGGAGATCTGTAGTAGGTGCCCGGCCAGGTCTTTTGACTTTCTATTCCTTACCCCCAAGACAGGAAGAGGGATCGGGAGGGAGAAGAGGAGAAGGGAGAAGAGGATGGGGCAGGTATGTGTGGCCCACGGTATGGGATACTGGGTAATTGTATCACATTGTATTATTGTTCAGAAAATATTTAATCTCCCTCTCCCCAGTTCTGTGGAAGTACTATAGCTTGCCATCCATTGGTGTTGGGCTTGGCCATGTCACTTACTTTGGCCAATGGAATGTGAGCGGAAATGACATAAGAAGGAAATGACACTCCTGCCACCTGCTATAGGCTAAAACGCCCCAGGTAGCCTCTCCTGCTTTGGCCTGGGTCCCTGAGATAAGAACAAACTCACGGTCTGGAATGAGAAAACACAACCCACAGTCTGAAGTTGAGCCACAGCTGACCCATTCCACTCATGAGCAAAAAATTAAAAGTTTAATGTAAGCCACTAAGAATTTAGGATTGGCCATTATTCAGCATTATTGCAGCAAAAGCTAGCACAGTGACAGAGAGTCCCCTGGGGGAGGGGGCGCAGAGGGTATGCATCGACACTCTTCCCATCTCTCCTCTCCACTGTTACTGCACTGATGGTGAGCACAAACGTCCTTATCACCTACAATTTCCACACAGTGTGACCCAGTACTGTGCTTTTCCAAAAACCTAGAAGTAAAGCGACTGGAGTTTGAAGATGAGATGTATGGATTGTTTGAATCCCACTCTCCAAAGAAAAGAGGGGTATATCTTATTGGGGAAGTTCTGCTTTGGGCTACATGTTAAGCTTTGGGCAAGAGAAAGCTTGGCTTGTCAGTCCTTCCAGCACCCCTCCCACCCGCCCTACCACCTTACCCCACCCCAGACTCCGTTTCTCACCATGTGGCCCTCTCTTCCAGACACATAGCACACGCGGCTTCCGCTGAAGAACACCCCATTTGTGGATCCGAATGTCGAGAGCACAACAGCCACCGGCACCAGCCAGGCCCAGGCCCCCAGAACCCGGTTCCTAGGACAACACAGGGATCAAGGGGAGGAAATCTGACAGTAGCCTGGTAGACTGCAAGGTCACACTCAGAAATGGAGCAAGCAATTCATTCTAAGGCAAATTTAGATAAACGTGTAACACCATTGACGATCTCCCCTCCTTAGAAGGTCTGCTCAGTGTCCATGCAACAGTCCATCTAGCAATGCCCAGACATCCTAACTGCCCAGATCCTTTTTCGTCAAGAAGTCTTCTTCAGGAACACAACCTCCTACCCCACAAAAACAGGCCTTCTGTTGGTTGTCTAGTCTGGCTCTTAGCTGTGGCACTTGGCCAAGGCCTTCCCAGATCACCTCTGATTGGGGCTGTGTTTGTCTGACACTCTATATCTCGTGCTCCAGCACTACTTCTAATTGTCATCCCACTCCTTGCCCTGGCAATGCCAGGAGCACCAAAAGCACAGATGGTGCCTTGCTTTCCTCATCTTCCCCTTCTTAGACTCTGTTGGAAGACCTTCCATGACCTATCACCTATGCCATATTTGACCCCTAAGGTGCCATTGCACAGTCAGCTGCCTTTACCCTATGCTATCACTCCCATCACTTCTTCCTATCCCATCCTTGGTCTTCTCTGTCTTAGCCTATATCACAGACCTCCACCCCTCAACATGCTTTCCCTTCTCTGGGCCTCCCTGCTCAGGGTTGACCTCACACAGGGTGGTACTTTGATCCTGTTATCATCACTTGCTCCCTCCCCAATTGCAGACTCAAACGCAACCCTGGTTCCCATTTCCTGCCACATTAGCTGACTTCCTCTGTTTGGTTTCCAAGATGCTTCAGGGTAGTCCTTATACCCTTTTACCTAATCCCAAACGCACTTCTTGTTCCAAACAAGCCACTCACTTCATCAGCTACTTGTCGCCCACCTAGTCCCACCATTGTGCTTTTCCTCCAGCTAGGAATACTCTACCATCTCTCAGCCAGCCCTAATCCTACTGATTTGTTTAAACATGGATCTCCCTCTTCTAAGAAGTCCAGTCTGTCTGGTTCAGCCTTCACATCTCTGAATTCCCAGGGCATTTAAGCCTAAACCACCTAATTTAACCTGGGACCATGGTCTACATGGCTCTCTCCTCAGGTAACCTGTGAGTTCTCCAAGGATAGAGACCATACTCAAGTATCAGCCTCTTCCACAGGTTGGCCCAGCCTGGGGCCAACAAGAATAAGTCTAGAGCTCAGCACTGAAACACAGAAACTGACAAGCACAAAGCCAAGTACACAGTAGTGGTGACCACACTATAATACACAGAAGGTGCTCAGGAAGGATCTTAAAGGTGCATTCAAGAACAGGTCAAGTGAATCCTGGGCTCTGACTATGTGCCTTCAGAAGCCAAAGAAGGTAAGTGAAGGATGGTCTGGACCCCAGATCAAGGAGTTTGAGCAGTGCTAAGATGAAGGGAGACCCCTGCCTGCCTGGCTCAGAGTCCCTGCCTACCTCCTGAGTAAGGGCTCAGCCTCATTCAACAGACACACCACATGACTCACTCACCCCCAGCTCACAGCCATCGCATCAGAGGAGAGGATTTCACTGGGTGACAACACTAGCAGGTAACTGATGTTGACCAGGATGTATAGGCCGGTGACCAGGGGCATGGCGATCATCACTGCCCACACCAAGTTCTGCTGCAGAGAGAGGGAGAAGAGGCCACACTGTCACCAGTGAAGTCTTTCTCAGGCCCCCCAAACAAGCTCAATAGCACAGTGCTGAGCTCATCTTGGGTGCAGGACATTGTGCCAGGCCCTGGGGGAGGAATCCGGCTGGGTGCCTGTCCTTATGAGCTCATAGTCCCCATGGTATGGACACACATGCAGGAGGGCTATGTTGGGAGGCTGTGAGGGGCATGGACCAGAGTCTGAGGTGTGGAGGTACAGAGGGACTGACAGATGTGTCAGAGAGAGAAGAGCAAGCACCAAAGCTTCCTGAATGAGGAGGGCTTAACCTAGGCCCTCCTGGAAGAATGAAAGCGATTCAGGCAGGTGGGAAGGAGAGTCATTCCCAGCAGGGGCAACCACAAAAGCAGAGGCACACAGAAGAGTCAGGAAAGTTAAAGATCTCATCAGTCTGCTGGTTACATATCAATCCAGCTGGAATATTTCAGGACCAACTACCCTAACTTTGCATAGTTTCTGGGTCCCCAGGACTCAGGCCCAGACTGAGGGCCATTTCCCAGGGGTTCTACTCTGACTCTCAGTTTTCTCAACTGGAAATTGGGAATCATTAGGGACCCAGTAAATGGGATTCTTCACTGCTCTGCTCTCCGCAAGTTGTGAGGATCGGTGGAGAAAATGGATAAGGAAGGGTCCAGACACAGGAGTTGTGGGCACTTGGACTGGTTTTCCCTGTTGGACCCTCAGCACCAACTGCCCCAGAGTTACTCAATAAATGTATTGAGCAGACATTCAATAAATAGTGAGAAACGAGTGAAAACTTCATAAAATCAGAATGCAGACTGCTCCCTCCCACTCGTCACCCCTAGCCTTGGATGCCATTCTAGAGCAAGGAGCAAATGGAAGGAAGAGGCCTCCCTCTGGATCCACAGAACCAGCTTCTGCGTTACCAACATTCCTTAGCTCAGGCCAGTCCTGGACAGGTATCTTTAGACTCCAAGGTAGGAAACACTTCCAGGAGAACCCATGTCCTAGGCACTTCCCAATATCCTGGAAGGCTTACCCTAGATGTCTTCTGGCTTACCTTGGGAAGGCCAGGCAAGCACTGATGAGCCCAGGTCTGGGCACAGTACCAGCTGTGCACCAGACATGGCATTGCTGTGACCAAAATTTAAAATTTAACATTAAACCAAACAGAGAAGAGGTAATTCTTTACCAAGATGCAGAGGAATCTCTCTCAGATCTTGACACAGAGGTATCCCATCACAAATAGGATCCTCCCCCTATTTAAGCATCTGTCCCTGATTAACACATCTTTCACTCTTCAACATTATATAAATACCACTTTCCAGAACTTTCTGCTAGGGCTGAGATCTGCCCACAGAAAACTTTTGAGATGGGCATAGGAGGTAAGGTTGAGGCTGAGATCTATTACCAGCCTCGGAGATGGGTCCTCATGCACCCCTCATATTTCCCTGTGACACAAACATGCCCTGTTTCTTCTGAACTCTGGGTTCATGTTCATGCTGCTTCTACATAGCCATTCTGCCACAAGCCATATCAGTCCTTGGACCCTCCACTACAGTGCTCTTCTTCCAGGAGATCTGTTGGAAATTTCCCTGCTTCACTGGGATCTCTCTTTTCTGAGCTCCAGCAGCACGTGGGGGCAGCACCCTAGCAATCATGCCCTGATTTATTATATCCAAGCCTCTGTCCCCTAAGGGCAGGAATCAGGTAGGGTGACCAATTCATCTAGTTTGCCTGAGATTCTCTGGGTTATAGCATTGAAAGTCCAGCATTTCTAGAAACTCCTCAGTCCTGAGTAACCAAGACAGTTGGTCCCCCTGCCCAACAGGTCATGTGGCAAACTTGGGAAAGTGAAGCAAATTGGACAGCAATGGATTCTCATATGAGGTAGGGGGTGCACTTGGGTCTTCTCAAGTTCCTTTCAGCCCTAAACTCTAGGAATCTGAGGGCAAAGGACACTGCCCCAACCACAGCAAGGCCTTAACTAGCTAATTCCTCTTCTTGCCAGTCATGGAGCTATGGCTCTGCTCAGATGAAGCCACTTGTAGCAAAAGTGGGCCAGGGGAGCAAAGTCCTGGGTTCCCCTGCCCCTACCCCAGGCCCAGAGCCAACCTGAGCACTCAATAAGTATTCACCTGAAAGTCACAACTGTACAGCTCTTTAAGGTACTAGCCATCGTCCACCAGTGATTGTAACCATTTGATCCCAAAAAGCCCTGTGAGGTAGGTAGGGCAGCTATTATGATGCCTGTTTTACAAAGCAAAGAAGCTGAGGTGCAAGGAATTACATGCAAAAATAAATACTAGGTCCTAGGACTCCTGGCTCTCTCCTCTCTCTCTCTGCTCTTGGACTTCAGTCTTCAAGCTACTGCCAGCTTCTCCCAAAGCCCTCTCCAGGGAGACTTTGCCGAGACACTGAGAGCAGTAATGACCCTTAAGACAGCTCATAGGACATAGAGGAATGGACTGGCAATACTAATCCATGAGAATTTAAAACTCCTGTAGGAGAAGAAAGATAACAAAAAATAAAATAATAAGTTCTCAAGCTAGTGTACCCATAGTAACCAAAGAGTTCAAATGTTTCAACTGAGTCCCAAGCTGCCCTGCAGAGCTATCCCTCTGAGGGCAATGACTGTCCCATCCCAGGCTCACAGGTAGGATAAGTCAGGCTGGACTTACCCATCCCCTCTCTCAAACTATGCTATGTCTTGTGATGGCTCCCATACCTTGGCAATCATGAATTAAGTATCTATTACAGTGTTCTGGAAAGAACATAAGGAAATATCAAGCTGAGACATCAAGCAAGGCTTCTTATGAGCAGTATGATCCCAAAATCATTTCCCCTTTCTACGTCTCAGTTTTCCCATCTGAACAATGGGGTGATAATGCCTACCTTACAGGACAGCAAAATGAGACCATGGGTATAATACTATAAAGTTCTGTGTATACATGAGTTATTATTTATATAATTGCATAAAATAATAAAGGTAGAGAGCAGCCTCTCTTTCAAGTCCCATGAGTACAGGAAAGGATCCCATGTTTCCAGCCAGATTGCTCATAAGTCTGAGTCAGCATGACCAACAATAATTGGAGCTGCTGATGTTTGGAGATTTCACCCCCAGAAGCAGCATCACGGACTCACGTGTGGATTCCTGAGCTCCTCCATCACAAAGTTGAGGCTATTCCAGCCGTCAAAAGACCACAGGCCCTGATAGAAGGCTATGCTGATGTGCCCTGCCTGCTGCGTTGTATTGTGGAAGGCGTGCAGAAGGGCTTCTGTGCGGCCATGGCCCTGGCCCAGCACCACGAACCCACCCACCACGATGATCAGCAGTGAGAGCACTTTGGCCATTGTGCACACGTTTGTCAGCATGGTGGCCAGCCGTGCGCTCCAGCAGTTGAGCAGCATCAGTAGCAGGATACCGGTGGCAGCCACTCCCTTAACCACAACTTGGGGTAGTGAGGAACAGCCCGGGTAAAATGGGGCCACGGTGTACTCAGCAAAGCTCAGAGAGACAGCAGCAATGGTAGCTGGTCTGCTAACTAGCACAGACGTATAGATGACCAGGAAGCCTGGCAAGGAGCCAAAAGTTCGCAAGATGTAGGTGTAGTCCCCCCCGGATTCAGGAATCAGGGCACCTAGCTCAGCATAGCAAAGGGCACCCAACGTGGCCAGGAAACCACAGGTTGCCCAGACCACAAGACTGGCCCCGGGGCTGCCCATGTAGATCAACACCCGCTGTGGTGTCATGAAGATGCCAGAGCCGATCATACAGCCAGCAATCAGGGACACAGCGCTCCACAAGCCGATCTCCCTCCTTAGCTTCAGGCCCCGTGGTCCACTGCCCAGCTCTTGCTCTGCCACCCCCTCACCACCATCTCTTTCCTTACTTCTCTCCATCTAAGGACTTCAAGAGATGCTGCCTCTTGTTGAACAGAGGCAGGTACTGTGACACCTGGTCGACTTGTAGGCTTCCTGCAATAGTTAATGATTACAGCAGCCTATCGGAGTCTGAGCCAGAGGCCAAAGAGCCAGGACATTGTGTAGAAGAGACTGAGTATTCACTGATCTAGCCAGCACCTACCTTACTGAGACCCCAGACAGGCAGCTTGCAGAAGTTTGCTAATGTAGTCCAGGAAAGGTCAAAAAAAGAGGGGTGATAGTAGAAATAGCTGTTGTCTGATTCCACAGCCAGTAAGTTTGGGATAACAGATGAGTGCTCTGTACTAACAGTATAAACGCTGAGAAATTACAGATGAGTCTTCTTTGCAAAAATTTTATCAGCCAAGCTATCAGGAGATAAGCATTTCAATGCAGACAACCTGGAATTAAAACTACATGAGCCCTATCCTAAAGAAGAGCCAGGAAGATCAAAGAAAAGGTTCCAGATAGGGCGGGACTTGTTCCCCCAGCAGGAGGGGAGCTTGTTCCCCCAGCAGGAGGGGAGCAGGTGGCTAAGAGTGCAGGTTCTGGAATGAGACCACTTGAGTTGGAGTCCTAGCTCTCGTACCTCATAGCTGTGTGACCTCGGAGGAGATCTCTGAATCTCACCTTACTTACCTGTCAATTAGTAATAATACTTACCACATAGGGTTGCTCTAAGGATTAGATAAGATAACCCATGTGTCTTCATTTTCTAGTGCTGCTATAACAGAAATACTACAAGTGAGAGACTTTAAAGGACAGAAATTTATTTCCTCACAGTTTTGGAGGCTCAAAGTCCAAATCAGGGTCTTGGCCATGTTGATTCCTTTCTTGTCACTATTCCCAGACGTTCCTTAGTGATATTCGCATGGTATCTGTCTTCCCCTATGTGGGCCTCTGTGTCTAACCTGCTCTTTTTATAGCTCAGAATTTATTTAGAATTTAGAATTCACCCTGCACTGCTGTGACTTCAGCTGATTGATTAAATTACATTAGACTAGAGCAGTGACCTGCTCTGCCCGAGGCCAACTGATTAAAAAGCACAATCGGATCATGACAGCATACGGCCAGGATTTCAATACATATTGTGGGGAGACATAATTCAACCCATACCACCATGTAAAGTAGGTAGAATAATATATGACATGTAGTAAGCTTTCCATAAATGCTAGTCACTACTATTTGGCTGAGAGTTTAACTAGGGAACAGAGACTGGAATTAATTCTAGAAGAAGACAAGACTGGAGAATTAAGTATATTAATTTAACTTAATTTCATTGATCTATAAATAATATTCTGTTCATTATTTATGGATCTATAAATGTTCAGATTTATAATGTTCAGATCTCTGAATAATGTTCAGCTACAGTATATAATTTTTTCATCGGTCTTTATAAAATCTTGAGTTATAGAATCTTTACTAGAATTATTATAGAAAGGTCCATAGAACACACTGGCAATTGGAATAACGATGCTGACACCCAAAGTGAACTGTAAGTACTTGCAGTCTCCCAAACAGGGTTTCCTAGCTCAAGTCAGCCATATGGGCTATTTGTATTTCATATACAGGTGTAATCAAAAGCTCTTGGCAGATGATGTTTGGAGTGCCCATGCTTGCCTCCCACCCATTGCTACACTGAAGCCTACTTGGTGTAGGTCCTCAGAAAATGTGGAGTCATCTTCCTCAGAAAATCCCTGGAGAAGGGGCCCTTCAAGATTC
>NW_004444125.1:3634640-3641188 GCF_000243295.1 Trichechus manatus latirostris | reverse complement strand
AAAGGGGTCCCTCCAAGATTCCTACCCATTAAAAAAAAAAAAAAAAAGTAGACAAAAGAATTGGAAGGAAAGAAGAGGATAAGAAAGGGGAGAACTTTGGAAGCTCAGAAAGATAATCAGCTGCCTTCCTGGGAGCATCCCCTAGTCATATTTAACCTACTAATATGTAACTAAGGAGCCCTGGTGGCACAATGAGTACGCACTGGGCTTCTAACCGAAAGGCCCGAGGTTCCAATCCACTAGGTGGTCTGCAGGAGAAAGACTTGGTAATCTGCTCCTGTAAAGATTACATCCTGGGAAACCCTATGGGGCAGTTCTACCCTGTCCTATAGAGTCGCTATGAGTCGGAATTCTACTCGAGGGCAATGAGTATGGTAATATGTAGCTAAGACACGTTTTCGACCCTCTGCTCCGGGGACTGTTGCTGATGGACGTTGTAAGTTAGCTAACTGTAAAGTTATGCAACAGTCACAAAACTACCCTCATTTCTGACACTAATTCCAAGTACTGGTGTCCCCAAGACCACTCTCAGTTTTGATAAGATGCCAAAGGGACTTACAGAACTCACTGAAAGCTGTTATATTCATAATTACAGTTTATTACAGCTAAAGTCTCCAGATTAAAATCAGCCAAAGGAAGAAGCACATAAGAGTCCTTTTGTCAAAGAAAAGTTAACTATATTTGTGTGGGTCTATTTCTGTGCTCTCTACTCTATTCTACTGATCCACTTGTCTATTCCTAAGCCAATACCATATTATCTTGAGCACTGCAGCTTTATAGTAGGTGTTGAGTTCAGGAAGTGTCTATCCTCCATCTTTTGCCTCTCCAAAAAACTTTAGAATTAGTTTGTCAGTATCTATAAAATAACTTACTGGAATTTTGATTAGGATTGCATTGAATCTATAGATCAAGTTGGAAAGAAGTGACATCTTAATAATATTGTCTTACTATCCATGAACATAGCCACCACTCATCTATCAGTGTGTTGCACTGTGGTGGCATTTGTGTTGCTGTGATGCTGGAAGCTATGTCACTAGTATTTCAAATACCAGCAGGGTCACCCATGGTGGACAGGTTTCAGTGCAGCTTCCAAATTAATACAGGCTAGGAATAAAGTCCTGGTAATCTATTTCCAAAACTAAGCAAACGAAAACCCTATGGGTCACAACCAAATATTGTTTGATACAGTGCTGAAAAAAGATGGTGCAGGATCTGGCAGTGTTTTGTTCTGTTGCACATAGGATTGCCATGAGTTAGAACTGACTTGACAGCAACTAACAATATCCATGAACATGAAATATCTCTCCATTGATTTCTTCTATCAGAGTTTTATAGTTTTCCTCATATAGATCTTATATCTATTTTGTTAGATTTGTACCTAAGTATTTTTTTTTGTACTAAGGTAAACAGTGTTGTGCTTTTAATTTCAAATTCCAATTGTTCATTGCTAGTATATAGGAAAGAACAGACTTTTGTATATTAACCTTGTACCCTGAAACCTTGATATAATTGCTTATTAGTTCCAGGAAGGTTTTTTTTTTTGGTTAATTCTTTGGGATTTTCTACATAGACAATCATATCATCTGTGAGCAAAGACAATTGGATTTCTTCCTTCCCAATCTGCATGCTTTTAATGTCCTTTTCTTGTCTAACTGCAATGGCTAGGACTTCCAGTACTATGCTGAAGAGGAGTGCTGAGAGGAGACATCCTTGTCTTGCTCCTTATCTTAGGGGGAAAGCACCTAGCTTCTCACCATTAGGTATAATGCTATTTGTAGGTTTTTTGTAGATGCTCTTTATCAAGTTGAAGAAGTTCCCCTTTATTCCTTTTTTGCTGAGAGGTTTTATCATGAATGGGTATTGGATTTTGTCAAATGCTTTTTCTACATCTATCAATATGATCATATTATTTTTCTTCTTTAGAAAGAAGATATGATGAATTACATTAACTTATTTGAGAATTTTGAACCGGCCTTGAATATCTGGGATAAATTCTACTTAGTCATGGTGTATAATTCTTTTTATACATTGTTGGATTCGATTTGCTGATATTTTGTTGAAAATTTTTCTTCTGTGTTCATGAGAGCTAATTGGTCTGTAATTTTCTTTCCTGGTAATGTATTTGTCTGGTTTGAATACTAGGGTAGTGCTAGCCTCACAGAGTGAATAAGAAAGTCTTTCCTCCTCTTCTGTTTTTTGGAAGTGTTTGAGAAAGGTTAGTATTAATTCTTCTTTAAAAGTTTTGTAAAATTCACCCGTGAAACTATCTAAGCATGCCTCTTTCTCTTTTAGAAGGTTATTAAATGTTAATTTAATTTCTTTAATAGGTATAGTCTTGTTCATTATCTATTTCTCCATGTAGGGTTTTGGTAGATTATATCCTTCAAGAAATTGGTCCATTTTATCTATCTTTTTTTCTTGGTTAGCCTGGCTAGAGACTTATCAGTTTTATTTGATCTTTTCAAAGCACCAGCTTTTGGTTTCATTGATTTTTCTCTATTAACTTCCTGTTTTCAATCTCATTGATTTCTGATCTTATTTTTATTCTTTCTTTCTTCTACTTATTTTGGATTTAATTTGTTCTCATTTTTCAAGTTCCCTAAGGTGGAAGCATATTCATTTGAGATCATTCTTCTTTTCTAACATGTACATTCAATGTTATAATTTTCCTTCTTAAAAGAAATGAAAGAAGAGTTAAATAAATGGGAAGACATCCTGTGTTGACAGATTGGAAGACTTAATATTGTTAAGGTGGCAAAACTACCCAAATTGGTCTACAGAGTCAATGCAATTCCTATCAAAATTTTAAATGCTTTTTTTTTTTAATTGACAAGCTGAAACTAAAATTCACTTGGAAATTCAAGGGACCTAGAATAACCAACACAGACTTGGAGTAAATGAACAAAGTTGGAAGATTCACACTTCTCAATTTCAAAACTTACCAAAAGTGACAGTGATCAAAACAGGGTGGTACTGGCATGAAGATAGACATATAGATCAATGGAATAGAATTGAGAGTCCAGTAATAAACCCATACATTTCTGGTCAATTGATTTTTCATAAGGGTGTCAATATTATTTAATAGAGAAAGAATATAGTCTTTTCAACAAATGGGGAAGGACAACTAGACAACATACACAAGAATGCATTTGGACCACTAATTTATGTCATGTACAAAACTTAACTCAAAATGGATCAAAAACTAATGTAAGAGCTAAAATTATAAAAACTCTTAAAAGAAAAACCATAGGGATAAATCTTCATGACCTTGGATTAGGCAACAGTTTCTTAAATATGACATCAAAAGCTTCAGCAATAAAAGCAAAAATCAATAAATTGACACATCAAATTAAAAACTTTGTGTTTCAAATGACACTATCAAGAAAGTGAAAAGACAACCCACAGAATGGAAGAAAATATTTGCAAATCATATATATGATAAGGGTCACATATCCAGAATATGTAACTCCTGCAACTCAACAATGAAAAGACAAACAAGCCAGTTAAAAATTCTGTCTTAGTCATCTAGTGTTGCTCTAACAGAAATACCACAAGTGGATGGCTTTAACAAAGAGAAGTTTATTCTCTCACAGTCCAGTAGGCTACAAGTCCAAATTCAGGACTTCGGCTCCAGGAGGACACTTTCTCAGTGGCTCTGGAGGAAGATCCATGTCATCAGTCTTCCCTTGGTCTGGGAGCTTCTCTGCACAGGAACCTCAGGTCCAAAGGACACGCTCTGCCCCTGGTACTGCTTTCTTGGTGGTATGAGTTTCCCATGTGTCTCTGCTCACTTCTCTCTTTTATATCTCAAAAGAGATTGGATTAAGACACTATCCAATCTCGTAAACCTCATCTGTATAACCTCATCATAGTGACAGAGTTTACAACACATAAGGAAATCACATCAGATTTACAAAATGGTACACAATCATACAATACTGGGAATCATGACCCAGCAAAGTTGACAGGTATATTTTGGGGACACAATCCAATCCATGACACTAGACAAGGCATTAGAATAGAGATTTCTCCAAAAGAGATATACAAATGACCAATAAGCACGTGAAAAAATGTTCAACATCCTTAGTCATTAGGGAAATGCAAATCAAAACTACAATGACATACCGCTTCATGCCCTCTAGGAAGGCTATAATTAAAAAATTGAAAAATAACAAATGTTGCCAAGGATGTGGAGAAATTGGAATTCTCATACATTTTTGGTGGGAATATAAAATGGTGCAGCCACTGTGGAAAAGTTTGGCAACTTCTCAAAAAGTTGCACATAGAGTTATTATATGACCTAGCAATTCTACTCCTAGGGACATACCCAAGAGAACTGAAAACATACATTCACATAAAAACTTGTAAATGAATTTTCATAGCAGCATTATTCATAATAGTCAAAGAGTGGAAACAATCCGAATGTCCACAAATTGATGAATGTATGAGCAAATATGGCATATTCATACAATGGAATATTATTAAGTCATAAAAAGGAATGAAGTACTGATACATGCTACAATATAGAACCTTGAAAACATTATGCTACGTGAAAGAAGCCAGACACATACACATGTATGACTCCATGTATATGAAATGTCCAGAACAGACAAATTCCAAATTCACAGAGACAGAAAGTAGATTAATGGTTGCCAGGGGTTAGGGGAAGGTTAAATGGGTAGTGCTTAATGGGGTTTCTTTTTAGGGTGATGAAAATATACTGTAATTAGACAGTGGTGATGGTTGCATAAAATTATATACTGAAAGTCACTGAATTGGTGAATTTTATGTTATTTAAATTTATTTCCATTTTAAAAATAAAAAAAAAGATTAGCTACAGGGCCTTGGAAGGCATTCACGCAAATGAAGGGTCCCAAACCCTGAGTTCTGTTACCTTCAAGGGAAATCTGCCTCTGCCCCTCCATCATTAAGGTAGCAGAGAGTACGTTTTTTCTGTACTCCTGTAGTTCTCCTCCCCCACATATCCGAGGCCCTGTGGATGCTTACTCTGCTCTGTGAGTTAGTCTTCTTGGTGAGTCACCTGCTACTCTCTGCTAGGAGAGCAGAAGTGCAGAGAGTCCCCTTTAAGTCCAGATGCAGTAACTGGTAAGCTCTAGACAGCCCCATCTACAGGCCTTGGATTCCTTCATTGCAGAGTATACAGCAAGTACTTAGAAAATGCAGTACTGTGGACACACAAGAGAGTCATCTTAAATGGAAACTTTTTATCTAAAAGTAGGTAAATATTAAACTATCTGTAATGAGGCACTGGAGCCCTGGTAGCGCAGTGGTTAAGAGCTCAGCTGCTAACAAAAAGGTCAGCGATTCGAATCTACCAGCAGCTCCTTGGAAACCCTATGGGGGAGTTCCACTCTGTCCTATAAGGTCACTATGAGTCAGAATTGATTCACTGGCAACAGGTTTGTTTTGGTTTTTTAATGAGGCACTAAAATATTGAATATGCCATGGACTGCCAGAAAAATGAACAAATCTGTCTTGGAAGAAGTATAGCCAGAATGCTCCTTAGAAGCGAGGACGGCAAAACTTCGTCTTATGTACTTTGGATATGTTATTAGAAGGGACCAGTCCCTGGAGAAGGACATCATGCTTGCTGAAGTGGAGGGTCAGCGAAAAAAAGAAAGACCCTCAATAAGATGGATTGACACAGTGGCTGCAACAATGGGCTCAAGCATAACAATGATTGTGAGGATGGTACAGGACCAGGCAGTGTTTCCTTCTGTTGTACATAGGGTGACTATGAGTTGGAACCAACTGACAGCACCTAACAACAACAATAATGTATCCCCTACTGAGCCACTTAAAGCACAGTGCTGGCAGGGCACTAGCTATGAACTGATCCAAACCATGTTCTTTACTGGTGACACCATTTGAAGCTCAAAGGAGAGCAGACTTTGCCCAGGTCACAGAACCAGCTAGTGACTCCAGTCATGTCTGAGAGGTGGCCCTGTAGGCTCCATGCACAACGTTAGTGAACTCCAGCCCCAATAGAGCATGTCAAGACTAAAATGTCCATGTCAGGTGGACCATCTAGAGGTGATTTCACCCTCCTCTGAGTCTCATTGCTTTTATATCCCTCTAGGAGCCCTGTTGGAGCCTTGGTGGCCCAGTGGTTAAGAGCTCGGCTGCTAACCAAAAGGTTGGCAGTTTGAATGCACCAGCTGCTGCTTGGAAACCCCTATGGGGCAATTCTACTCTGTCCTGTAGGGTTGCTATGAGTTGGAACCGACTTGACAGCAACAGTTGTTAAGTGCTCAGCTGCTAACTGAAAGGTTGGTGGTTTGAACCTACGAGTTGCTCTGCAGGAGAAAGATGTGGCAGTCTGCTTCCGTAAAGATTACACCTTGGAGTCCCCGGATAAGTAAAGCATTACTCAAGAAGAAGAAGAAAATGGGAGACCTCACACTACCTGATTTTAGAACCTATTATACCACTGCGGTAGTCAAAACAGCCTGGTACTGGTACAACAACAGATACATAGACCAATGGAACAGAATTGAGAATCCAGACATAAATTCATCCACCTATGA
>NW_004444125.1:3625315-3633440 GCF_000243295.1 Trichechus manatus latirostris | reverse complement strand
TAGGTCAATTGGCATAACAAAGCTTATTAAGAAAATGTTCTGCATCCTACTTTGCTGAGAGGCATCTGGGGTCTTAAAAACTTGCAAGCGACCATCGAAGATGCATCAATTGGTCCCAACCACCTGGAGTAAAGGAGAATGAAGAACACCAAAGACACAAGGAAAGTATTAGCCCAGGAGACAGAAATGTCCACATAAACCAGAGACTGCATCATCTGGAGACCAGAAGAATCAGATGGTGCCCGGCTACCACCAATGACATCCCTGACAGGGAACACAACAGAGAGTCTCTGATGGAGCAGGAGAAATGTGGGGTGCAGAACTCAATTTCTAGTAAGAAGACCAGACTTAATGGTCTGACTGAGACTGGAGGTACCCCGGAAAGCATGGAGCCTGGACTCTCTGTCAACGCATAACTAAAACCATTCCCGTGGCCAACTCTTCAAAGATGGGACTGGACTGTGGGACATAAAATGATACTCAAGAAGAGTGTGCTTCTTAGCTCAAGTTGATGCGTGAGACTAAATGTGCAGCTTCTGTACAGAGGTGAGATGAGAAGGCAGAGAGGGTTAGCAGCTGGTTGAATGGACATGGGAAATCCGGGGTGGAAAGGAGGAGTGTGCTGTCACAGTATAAGGAGAGCAATTAGGGTCACATAAGAATGCACGTATAAATTTTTGTATGAGAAACTAACTTGAAATGTAAACTTTCACTTAAACTACAACAATAAATGAAAAAAAAAGATTACAGCCTTGGAAACCGTATGGGGCATGCAATTCGTCAGAGATGAGTCAATGGCAACAGGCTTGGTTTTTGGTTTTATGACACTTACTGGCATCCCTGAGTGGCACAAACAGTTAAGCACTAGGTTACTAACCAAAAGATTGACCCTTCAAACCCATCCACAGGTGCCTTGGAAGAAAGGCCTGGCAATCTGCTTCTGAAAGGTCATAGTCATGAAAACTCTATGGAGCACAATCCTACTCTGACACACATGGGGTCGCCATGAGTCAGAATCGACTCAACAGCAACTGGTATGGCACTTACCACCTTCTCTTTCATTTACTTATTATTTGTTTGCTTGTCTGTCTTCTCCTATCACCATGTGAGCCCCTGGAAGCACAAGAGTGATTAGGAAATGTCTTTCGAATGATTGAGAAAAAGAATGAGGGAGTGAATAAATGAATGAGTGAGTAAATAAATAGATTTGAGATAAGTGAATAAATGAATAAAGTTTGAAGAAGAGAAGGTGTGAATGAGTGAACTCTCCACCAAGCTCTGAATCCAGAGGTCAGCCTGACGACCAAGTGATTGGTGCCTTTGGCTTGCATGGATTTCACCGTGCAGATTCTTTGGGCTCAGTGGGAAAAGACCTGGGAAGAATATGTATCCCTAAACAGGTCTGGGAAAAGTCTATGAGAAGAAGTTCTGAGTAAGGAGACAGGATGATGAACCTTTGGATAGAGTCCCAAGGGATGCTGCCTGAACCAGGCTGGAAGAAGCTTGCCTAGTCTTTCTGATGGTTGATCAGACCCTGGGATGTCAGCAGAGGCTCACCTGTTTTGTCCTCAGTCTATGCAGCGTAGTTCATTCTCCTACTCTGCCCATCCATGAGTTTGGAGGTGTCCACACTCAATGAAAAGTTTAAACAAGACTCGTGCCAGGTATCTGTACAGGCTTCTCTTGCTCCCTGACCATTAGAGGTACTGATCCCTGTTTCCCTCCTCCTCCAAATGGGCAGCTCTTTGTTTTCATGCCTAACACCAGCTATTCAGACCCCCTAGGCTGACTTGGCTTATGCGACCAGTCCTCACCCCTCTGCCTACTCAATCCCAGCCACAGCCTCACCTGGGCTCCAGCCTGACCATCCTGCACAGCTCTGGCTAGTGCTTCGGACCTTCCCAGAAGGAACACAATAAAGAGCAAGCAAGCAAGTTGATCTTCCACTTAATTGAGAAAAGGAAGTCCAATGGGACCTTCTGTGGTACAAATTGCCTACACTCTGAGATCCTGGGCCAGACAAAGGTGTGGGAGGGAGGGAGGGAAAGAGGGAAAATTTATCTATAACCCCAATACCCAAAGATCACTGTTACATTTTTGTGTTATCCTTGAAGTATTTTTCTGTGCATATATATTTTGCTAATTTGCAAATACCAGATCATATTGGACATACTACTTTTAACCTTTTTTCTTCTGTTTTCACTTAAAAATACATCAAGAACATTGTCCTATGTCCATAATATTTTTCTGCAGTATTGTCTTCCATGGCTTTCACCTGACCATTTTCAACAACAAACTAGAGCTTTCTTTCTCTCCAGGCCTCTGTGGCTCAGCTTCTGTGACATGCTGGACAAGCCATGGAGCCATTCTGGTAGGAGTGTCCCCACCAGTTGGCCCACAGGATCAATGGAAACTATAACTATGGTCAATAGAGTCCTTCCGAGAGCACGTCCACTGGACAAAAGGAGTCATTCCACACTGTGCCCAGGTGAGGAGGCTTTTCTTTTCAGGTTTCTCACCCAGTGACTCAGTGGCTTACCCCAGCCCTCCCTGTCAGACCAGTGACACACAAGGCCCCAGGTAAAGGTGACCACCAGGAAGGAGTGAATGTGGTGATGATGACACCCCTTCCCATGCACTCAGCCTTCAACATTTAAGAAACACCTTCCCATCCACTTTTTCATTTTATTCTCACAAGACCCTGGGAAGCAGGGATGAGGGTCATTAATGGGTAGGTTTACAGCTGGAGAAGTGGAGGACACAGCTGAAAAACACCCTGCTGGTACAGGACCATCCATGGAGAGCATATCAGTGGGCTGATCCCAATTTGATGGTTCCAAGGAAGATTTTCATCATAAGAGACCTCGAGACAATTCCAAAGAAAAAGTGAGTAGAAGATATAGGATTATCGAATCTCTCTCTGCAAACCTAACATAAAAGAAGTAAAATGACAAAAACAACAGATAGCCAGTGCATAATATATACTTGGAAAAGCACCATATACAGGGGTAAAAAAAGATTTGGGAATCAGCTCTCTGGAGAAAGGTCCCTGAGTGATGCAAATGGTTTGCACTTGACTACTAACCTAAAGGTTGGCAGTTCAAACCCACCCAGCTACTCCACAAAAGAAAGTCCTGGTGATCTGCCTCCATGAAGATTACAGTCAAGAAAATCCTATAGGGCAGTTCTACTCTGTAACACATGGGATTGCCACGAGTCAAAATAGACTTGACGGCAATGGGTTTGGTTTTTTATTTTATCTGGAGAAGGTGAGTGAACAAAATGAGAGACCAATATTCTGTAAAATCTCACTAAAACCCTCCAGTCTTGAAAAAGATAAAGGAAAAGGTAAAGGTAGAGGATGGTAGACCAGGGAAAACACAGATTGCCCCTCTCAACTAGAGCCCTCTGCCCTGTACCACATGTGGCAGGTCAAATTTTCAGGCTGTTACTCAGTGGTGCAAAGGATATGTACTTTGTTTTTTTTCTTTAGCTGATGTCATAGACAGATAACTCTACCCCTCTGGCTAGTTGCATGGGAAGACTTAAACTTGCCCATCAATGGTATTTTCATCTCTTCTAAGGAGTCCTGGTGGTGCAGTGGTTAAGAGCTTGCCTGCTAACTAAAAGGTTGGCAGTTAAATCCACCAGCTGCTCCTTGGAAACCCTATGGTTGTACTCTGTCCTATAGAGTCACTATGAATTGGAATCAACTCGACGGCAATGGGTTTGGGTTTTTTTTGGTTTTCATCTCTTCTAAATAAAACTGTCCCTTTTAATAACTTCAGATAAAAACCAAGGTCTTCATAGTTCCTCTTTTACCCTGATCCTCCCCAAAATGACATCTGTGTTTACGTGGGGTTTTAGGTGATTGCTTAGCAGTGACGGTGAAAGGCCTCAGAACTGTGCATGAAGGACATTGTTCTGCCTCTGGGTCCTCTGGACTCAGCAACAATGTCCTTTGTCCTCCTGGATACTGGGCATCATGTGGGCATCTGTCAGTGTGGTCTATGGCTGGTAAATTTTCCGGCTGTTCTGGCTCAGGTAGGTCCTAATGGTTCTCCTCTCACTGATTCACACCCACCTCCATTAACATTGGTGCAGAACCCACTGAGTATCAGCTACATCCTCCATCTGGCCTGAGGCTTCAGTTGGGCATGCTCCAGCCACCGTGGTGGTGCCACATTGCCACCCTCCAATGGTAGCCCACTGATTTTCTACACAACTACCAAGTACATTCTGCTATGAGACATGCAAGAACTTGTGATTTTTCCAGTACACATGGGAACCTGGGGAGGGTTAGCTCAGGTCCAGCAGCTAAACAACCTTCCCACATGGACATTTGCAAGGTCCATCCTGTTTGTCAAGGTCACTGGCACAGCAGTCTCCCCTAGAGTATCAAATAGGGAGCAAGGGTCAAATCCCCTCTGCTTTTGGTTTTCTGCTCAATCTATTTATCTATATAACATTTCCACTGGATTTGGGGCAGGAGGAGGCAGTTCAAACACACATGTCTGACCTCTAGTTTTTCTGATATCTCTTTCTCTTATCCATCTGCCTTGGTTATCTAGTACTGCTGTAACAGAAATACCACAAATAGATGGCTTTAACTAAGAGAAATTTATACTCTCACAGTCTAGGAGACTAGAAGTCCAAATTCAGGGTGCCAGCGCCAGGAGATGGCTTTCTGTCTCTGTCGGCTCTAGGGGAGGCCCTTGTCATCAATCTTTCCCTGGTCTAGGAGCTCCTCAGCACAAGGACTCTGGGTTCTTCATTCTTGGTGGCACGAGGTCCCCCTGTCTCTCTGCTCATTTCTCTCTTTTATATCTCAACAGAGATTGACTCAAGATACAACCTAATCTTGTAGATTGAGTCCTGCCTCATTAACATAACTGCCTCTAATCCTGCCTCAATAACATCATAAAGGTAGGATTCACAACACAGGAAAATCACACCAGATGACAAAATGGTGGACAATCACACAATACTGGGAATCATAGCCTAGCTGAGTTGATACACATCACTGGGGGACACAATTAAATCCATCCTACACCCCACTAGGGGAAATGAGTCAGCTTTCCACCTCCCATCTGGGTGGAACTCTCCTTACATTATGTCCCCCTTTTTCTCTAGGATGGGAAGTCTTATAGGGGGCTGTAATGGACTGAATGAAATCCTTACATTTTAATAAAAGAAGCTCCATGAGTCCATCAGGCTTGGCTCTTGAAATGAGAGACAGAGGACATCCAGAAAATAGAGGTTACCAAAGACTCAACAATATTGCTATAGCATCCCCAAATACTATCTTCATCCCCTAGAGATAAGCAGGGTCTCAATGGGCAAGGGCTTCCCATTATGTGCTACTCTGACTGGCAGGAAACTAGCAGAGAGTCTAAATAATACTAGTCCAGGCACTAGAATAGAACATTTCTTGTGCTTTGGTAAATTTCAAGGAAAACAAACTAAGAAACAGAGAAGAATTCCATGAAAGCAAGTGTCCTCAAAACCTCTGGGCCTGACTCTCTATCATGGTCTTCATGGCTGTCACTGAAGTGAAACCAGCAGGGGTCTTGGGACCATGCACAAGAGAGGGGTTAGACTTGACCATTAACCATCTGAGTGGTCACAGTGCCAGCCACTCCCATTCCTGACCTGTCACCAGTCTGCAACCAGGGCCGTTCTGTGATGGTGTTTCTTAGCACTCCTCAGGCTTCACTGTTTGTTGGTTTTCTGCCTCTGTTTGGCAAGAATAAGGGCCATAGAGCTAGCATTTAGCATCATTGGCTCAGCAAGAGTGGATGAGATGGACTAGTTCTATAGAATGGTGTGGCTGGAACTTAGGGAAAGCGATTCCAATATCTAGAGGTCTGTGGGACACTGGTCAGAGCCAGTGACTTGCTACTGAGACCTCTGGACTTCTGGACCCTGCTCCTCAAACCCTCCTTGAGTGGAGTTGTTCTCTGAGCCCAAAGGTGCCAAACTTGCCCCCTAAGTGCTCCCAGCTATGAAGCTGGCATTCATATGCATGTGTGTAGGAGTAGGGGTGGGGAGTGCTTTAGTCCCTGACCTGCTGTAATAGGGGTTTCCTCCCAGCATGATCCCTCCCCAGCCAGGTTGTCTCATTTTTCTTCCCCTCACTTGGGAAAATTTCATTTCTCTAGGCCTGGCCGTGTCTTCAGGAGGGCAGAGGGCCCAGGCTAGAGTCCAGCCCTAGGTGTGCTCCTCAGGTATGGCCCCTCTGATTTCTCAGAGGTCACAGGGGCCTTTTAGGAATCACTGGGGCCCTTCAGGAATCACTGGGGCCTCACACACCCAGGCAATTAGGTCCAGGGTGAGGGTTCTAGGTGAAGTAGGATGGAGCAGCCCAGGGATGGGGTTGGGACTTTTCACCCTGAGGACAATATTTCCAGGAAAAATCCTTTCAAGAACACTCTGGAACAAAAATGGTGTTTGCTAGTGGGAACAAGACACAGCTCCCTTTTCCTAAAGTTCTGTGACCTGCAACCCCATGAAACAACAGAAGAAAGTGATTGCCAATTCAGAGACCATGAGGAGGTCCCAGCCCTTCTCTGGGCCTTGGCATTCCATCTGTTCAAGGTGGGTACAGCTGGCCACTATGTCTCTGTGCTTCAGCAGAGGAGGGCAAAGGAGAAGCAGTTCCTGCCCTCTCTACTGAATACAACATTTCCTACCACGTGAGAGCCCTGTCAGTACAGAACTGACTCTTGGGAGAGGAGCTGTCCCAAGAGCCCGAAGGTAATCTTGGCACCTCTTCTGTCCAGAAGGCAGGGATCAGGCAAAGGCTCAGAAGGTGAACGCTGGGACCTGGACTGTGAGTGGCTGCCCTCTCGTGGGCCCAGAGGGAGGGAAGGAGAGAAGTACTGGACAGAGAGGAGAAAGAGGAGAGAAAGAAACGGGCCTCAAAGCAAAGGACAGGTAAAGAGAAACACAGGGTGCAGGAGATGAAGTGGGAGAGGGGAAGAGAGGCACCCCCACGTAAGCCTCCCCATCCCCTGGACGTTCTGTTTCTCACCATGCACTCAATATTTGGCACCTGATTTGTACATCAGTCACCTAGAGCTCTATCAGATTGAGTGTGGGGTTCTCACTCAACTCCAAGAGTTCTGACCAAGTTGGAAACTTCAGAACCCACTGAGCCATGACACTGATGACTGATTTTTGCTGATCTTATCGAAGTGTCTCCTCCTGTGAGGCCTCTCTGAAGGTTAGCCACTAAATGGGTCAGCTCTGGCATCATCTCTTTTTGACTCCAACTGTCCCATTCTTCTGACTTCAGCTGCACCTTTTTTTTGCTAAATCTATATCTCTGTCTTTGACCTCCTTCCTGAGCTTCAGACCTATATATACAGATGCCTACTGGATACCCCACCTGCATGTCCCTTAAACCAGTTAAAAAAAAAAAAAAAAAAAAAACAGTTGTCATTGAGTTGATTCTGACTCACAGCAGCTCCAGGTGTGTCAAGGCAGAACTGTGCCCCATCGGGTTTTCAGTGGCTGATTTTTCAGAAGTACATCACCAGGCCTTTCTTTTGAGGTGCCTCTGAGTGGACTCAAACCTCCAACCTTTCAGTTAGCAGCTGAGTACGTTAATAATTTGCACCAACCAGGGGCTCCAGATACTTCAAGCTCAACATGTCAGAAATGGAACTCACCACTTTCCTCAAACCCACCCCTCCTTGCTGCATTCATTATCTCAATGAACCACTTAATGCAGTAGATGCTGTGATGGGCCCTCAGGAATGAAGGGCTTATTCCTCCAGCTTCTGGGAGTGCTGCTGGCCAAAAGTCCTCAGCTGTCAGTTTCCTTCAGATATTTCCTCAGCTGCAGAGAGCCACCTCACCCAAATTTAATCCCTTCCCGTAAAAAAAAAAAAAAAAAAAAAAACACCATTGCCGTCAAGTCAATTCTGACTCATAGGCCCAAATCCAATGACTGATTAACATGGGGGTATAAAGGCCCAAGCACATTGCCCCAGCTTGACACAACTCTGAAGGGTCATTCCAGTTTTATGGCTCCCCGTAGGACTAGCTGAGCTCTCCACTGAGGCTGTGCAGCTGAAATTCTACCTGTTCCCAGTCCTATTCCCTTCCCTCCCCTCCCCTC
>NW_004444125.1:3618329-3625215 GCF_000243295.1 Trichechus manatus latirostris | reverse complement strand
CGTTTCTTTCCCCTTCCCTTCCTTTCCCTTCTCTTCCCAAGGTGTTGATCCCAAGAGCACTGCCTAATAAACCTCTGGAACGCTAATCTTTGTCTCAGAGACTCCTTTCCAGGGAATGCAATCTGCAACACCTCGTCACCCAGAAACGAACCCTCAGAGTCATCGCTGACATCTCCCTTCTCCTCATCCATAATTAAGAAGACTGGGCCGTTCTCTGCTGCTGTATGTCTCAGATCCGTCCTCATCCCTCATTCCTACTGCTCCTGCTCTAGGTCCCCTAGACAGCTGTTCTCCCCAGTTCCTCATAGTACAAGGACCAGGTTCATCTTCCAAAGTACCACTGTCCTCTCTAAAGCTACAGTTTAACTCTCTTGTCTGTAGAATATGGCCCAAATCCCTCAGTCTGGTATTCAGTGTCCTCCATTACCCAAGCGAAGCTATCCTTGTTGCTTTCTCGTCACCGTCACCCATATTGGCTCCCTGAGCTGCCAAATCGGGGACGTTTTCAGTGTTGCAACTCCAAGCAGGGTGATGCTGCCTTCAGAACTGACGGGTTGCCCATAGCGATGAGTGGAATCTCCCCCTGGTTTGCCTCATTGTTTGAGGGTCACACTCAAGAGACCACTCTCAGGCTATGTAGTGATTAACTGTTGTGATGGCGCTAGAATCAGTGAATGGTAGACAGAGATGCAGCTGCCTGGAGGAGGCTCCCAGCACAAAGGCAGTAACTCAAGTCCCTCAGTGACTCCATCCTGCCGTGTTGTCCCTCACACAATCCCCAGGACGTGTGGGATGTGAGGACATCCCTGAGCCTGCAGGGTGTGAGGATGAGGCCGACTGCTCTGCTCCACCAGTGGGTTATCTTTCCACCCTGTTCTTTCCTCACCATCTAGACTTTTCTTTGTCTTACATCACTGAACTACAGAGTTTGATTTAGTGGCATTGTAGATGAAATAGTGATCTGATTATCCCTTATGTGAAATCAGCCCTATCAATGCCGTTTACTCTTAGATTCAGAAATTTTTTCTTCTTATATTTTTAGGTTTTTTGAGTTTTGTTTTGTCTTTGGTTTTCCTCTTTACACTGTGTTTTAAAAAGAATAACATATTTGCTCTTTGTACTATGAGTTTTGAAATGGCATTTAGACAAAACTATAAAATTCTGCCCTTTTAAAAATTAATGAATATACTTTTCATCTTCATAAATTTACAATCTTTTTGTTTTTAAATGAAAAAGGTGCGTGTGTGTATGTATATATATATGTATATACATATGTATATATACATACATATATACAGTTGTTGGTGTTGTTAGGTGCTGTCGAGTCATAGTGACCCCATGTGACAGAGTAGAACTGCCCCATAGGGTTTTCTTGGCTGTAATCTTTAAGGAAGCCAAGATTATATTCCAACTTTACTACCAGAAGAACATTTTATTTTGAAGTGGTTTTCAAAGAGTTATGTGTTTTTTCTGTTATTTTTTTAACTCTTCTTGTTATTTGTAAATATTTTACATTTATTTCCAAGAACCCTGTCTCCACGTTAAAATTAGGGATGGCAGTGATCTGCTCAAGAAGTCAGTTATAGTCTATGATTCTCATTTAGAAAAAGCATCCAAACTGAGGTCCTTTAAATCAATTAACAACCAGACCAAAATTCAGTGTAATCCCATATGTTTCACACACACGCGTACATACACCCACACAAGCATATATGTTTGTGTGTCCTGGCAAATTTTCTGGAAGGATACAGAAGACGCTGTTAAGTGTTGTTACCTACCTCTAAGGAGTGAGATTGGGAAGTGAAGTGAACTGCATGCTTCTGTGGCTGCTGGTGTCTCTGCTAGCAAACCTGGTTGAGGAGGTATTTGTCTCTTCTGTGGTAGGGGAAACATTTCAGTGGCTGGTCCTAGCCTTGTGGTGCCAAGAGACAGAATACAGGGCATCCAATTTTTTTATGTGGATTGCGATAGAGGTGATATGATCCTCGTGCCAGCAGCTAGAGTAATGATTTCTTTGGCAGGGCAGTTCTGTAGTGTTGTTATAGGGGTGTCACTTCTCAAAGCTCAGTCTTGAGACTGCTCCTCCAGCCCTTCCAACAATTTTGTAATCACATATATATTAAATCTCTTTCTTCTTAAATTGTCTGTAATCATTTCCATTATCTGTAACCATACCTTAAAAAGACATACAGGATGGGAGATGGAGGGGGGGATTATAATTCTCAGAGAAGGGAATCTTCATATGATATTTCCAAAACCTTCTTTTGTTCAATTTACCCTCCATGAATAAGCACAAATGCCCTCAACCAGATCCCATTCTCTGCACAACAGTGTTTATTCCTTCCTTGTCATAGTTTTTTCACCTCTTCAGCAGGATATGTGTGTTATCAGTCAACACGATTTGGCTGCAAAAAAAAAAAAAACTGCTGCAAAAGAACTCTTTAAAGTGTTGAAAAGTGAAGATGTCTCTTTGAGGACTAAGGTACATCTGACCCAAGCCATGGTATTTTCACTCACCTCATTTGCATGCAAGAGCTGGACAATGAATAAGGAAGACCGAAGAAGAATTGATGCCTTTGATTTGTGGTGTTGGTGAAGAATATTGAATATAGCATGGACTGCCAGAGGAATGAACAAATCTGTCTTGGAAGTACAGCCAGAATGCTCCTTGGAAGCAAGGATGGCGAGATTTCATCTCAGGTACTTTGGACATGTTATCAGGAGGGTCCAGTCCCTAGAGAAGGACATGATGCTTGGTAGAGTAGAGGATCAGCAAAAAAGAGGAAGACCCTGAAGGAGATGGATTAACACAGTGGCTGCAACAATTGGCTCAAGCATAACAACAATTGTGAGGATGGCGCAGGACCAGGCAGCATTTCATTCTGTTATACACAGGGTCTCTATGATTTGGAACTGCCTCAACGGCACCTGACAATAACATTTGGTTGCAAGTGACAGAAGCTGTTAATCTATTTTAGGCAAAAAATAAATTGTATTAGATCACAACCAACAGCAGGAAGGATGGGTGGATCCCTCTTTTCCTCACCTTTTCTTTAGCCCTCTCACTAACTCTCTTTCTCTCACCTTTTCTCATTTTTTCCCCCAAATCTCTATGCGTTAGTTTTCCTCTCTTAGCCTGATTGTCCCCCACCAAAGTGTAATCATAACTGTTGGCAGCTCTTGGATTATATCATCACAGTTTGTAAGAGAGGAGCCAGCTCTCCTCTGCCAACTTCAGTTTGAAAAAAATCCCAGGGAATGACTTATTGAAACATCTTTGTTCATGTGCTAATCCTTTGGGTAAGTCACTGTATCATAGGAGTGGCTTAGTTTGGGTCAAGCAGAGTGAACTAAAGGATACTAAAGAAAAAAAAAAAAAAAACAACTACTGCAATATGTTCCTTGACTGCTCAACACATACAACAACTCTATATACATACAATTCTAATTATGGTTTTGTAAAATGTAACTCTCAAATACAATAAACATTACATTTACTTAATAGATTGTTTGCAAAAACAGCTGTACTAATTCCTCTCCCTATATCTATGTCCTCAAATAGTCCTAGTGGTATAGTGGTAAACTGGTTCTCTGGGAGAAAAAAAAAAAAGGAAAGCTCTGATATATAGCATTTGCCAATTGCTGTGGTGTAAATATTTTTACCAATGGACAATTTCAAGCTCCCAGTAGTTTAACAACTGGCTTGCAAAATTCCCGGAAATTTAACCATTGGCTCTCAAGCTCTCCTACCACTGTCCTCTTTCATACTGACCCTGGGTTTGGCCTCATGTCAGTTCATGTGACAATAGCAAACTTGAAGTAGACAGAGACTTGAAAAGTGCTTGCACACTGAAGATGACCCTCTGTTGCTCCACTTGGAACCCTGACGTCAACCATTTCAAGGAGTCAGGGTTAATGTACTGGATGGTGAGAAACACCATCTTACTGTCCAGCCAATAAGCAGAAATGTGAGTGAGGCTATCAACTTAAGCTCTCAGAGGCTTGAATGAGCTCAACCACACGAGTGAGCCCAGCCAAGAGCAGCAGAAATACCCAGTGGAACCAGCCTAACTTGCTAATTCACAGAATCATTGACTAATAAATGATTACTATTTTAAGCCACTATATTTTGAAGTAAGGTATTACACAGCAAAAGATAATCGATACACTTACCCTACTCCCCAATGGGAAATAGCCAAGAATCATATCAGTTACTGCATTCAGCTGAGTCCAGGATCTCTAAGTGATCCCTCTTCTACTCTAAAAGTTTAAGATATGGTTCATCTTCATCATACTACAACCCATGCACTAAATGATAAATTCAGTCGTCGCCAAAACTACCTGATAAACCCCCAAAAAACAAACCCACTGATGTCTTGTTGATTCTGACTCATAGTGACCCCATAGGGTTTTCAAGGCTGTAAATCTTTACGGAAGCAGACTGCCATACCTTTATCCTGCAGAGCCACTGGTAGTTTCAAACCGCCGACCTTTTGATTAGCAGTCGAACGTTTTAACCACTGCACCACCGGGGCTCCTTACCTGACAAACAATGGTGGGGAAAACACAAGATGACAAAAGTTTCTTTCAGAAAAAGGAAGGAGCAAAGCAATATATCTAGAATAGTGACATTTGTCATTATTTTTGCTACCCAGCCCCTGAACTCCTTTTTTACATTTGAGAAATCCCTGTAGTTTATAAAGCAAAGCCTACAACCCACAATAATTTAAAAAAAAAAAAAAAAAAACCCCGCTGCCATCGAGTCAATTCAGACTCATAGCAACCCTATAGGACAGAGTAGAACAGCCCCATAGGGTTTCCAGGGAGTGGCTGGTGGATTCAACAGTCAGGCTTTTGATTAGCAGTCAAGCTCTTAACCACTGTGCCACGAGGGCTCCCCATCCCACAATAGAAGTTAAATATTCCCCAGACTCCCCCGTAGCTCTGGCCTTTGCTCTGCCAATCAGATGCTTTTACATTTTGAATCAGAAAAGTGTGCCTTGAGAAAGCAAGGCCCTACAAAGCCCATTTGGTTAGTGAGTGGTGGCAGCAGGTCTAGTGAGTGACCAGTGCCAGCATCGGTGGTGTTGCCAATGCAAGCCTCAGGTTTTCTCCCAGTGGGTACAACAGTGGTGTCTTCACCACATAATTTTTATGTTATAATGTGGAATATTGTTCCTGTCTTCATATCTTTCAAGTCCCTCCTTCTCACCTACCCCCACCTCCACACCACACCTACTGCCAGTTCTTCAGAGAGTAGAAGCAGCTCTGGAGTTCAACTGCCTGGGTCTAAACCTTGGCTTTACTACCAATTAGCTGTGTGACCTTGGGCAAGTTCCTTAACTTCTCTGTGCCACTTCCCCATCCAAAATGTGAGCTTAATAATAATACCAATCTCCAAAAACCATCAAACCCGTTGCTGTCAAGTCGATTCCAACAGGTCGTCTTGTCTTCCCCATTTCTGGCCTCTGATAAAATTTATCCGAGAGAAGATTATTCTCTTGCTCTGAACCTCACGAGGTATCAGCATAGCAAAACCTTTAAGGGACTTTAGGTTCAACCACAGTACTCTAGTCCAGCAATGCCTCCCCCTTAGTCCACTCTTTCACACTTAACAGCTTCTACAGTTACAGCTTTTACAATCACAATTAACCCTGTTAACAATAAGCACTCACAGCTGAATCATATAATCCTATCAACATCTCCCCCCACCCTCTCTTCACCAGACCCATCAGGAGAAGAGGAATCCGTTCAGTGGATATTCTCCCTTGTCACCCTCATTTTGAGTATAAGGACACCCATGAAAGCGTATAAGCCAGCCTTTCTCTGCCCCCAGTTAGATAGCGACCCTACAGGACAGAGTAGAACTGCCCCATAGGGTTTCCAAGGAGCGGCTGGTGGATTCCAACTGCCAACCTTTTGGTTAGCAGTCGAGGTCTTAAACACTGCACCACCAGGGCTCCGAATCAATCTCAGGGGTACTATTATTGTAGCTATGAAGGTTGTGGTAAGGATTAAATGAGGTTTTTTTTCCCCATACAAAAATTTATATGTACATTGTTATGTGACCCTAATTGCTCTCCTCATACTGCGACAGCACACTCCTCCTTTCCATCCCTGATTCCCATGTCCATTCAACCAACTCCTAACCCTCTCTGACTTCCCATCTCACCTCTGGACAAAAGCTGCCCGTTTAGACTCTTGTATCTACTTGAGCTAAGAAGCACACTCCTCATGAGTATCACTTTATGTCCCACAGTCCAGTCCAATCCCTGTCTGAAGAGCTGGCCTTGGAAATTGTTTTAGTTCTGGGCTAATAGAGAATCCAGGGGCCATGCTTTCCGGGGTTCCTCCAGTCTCAGTCAGACCATTAAGTCTGGTCTTCTTACTACAATTTGAGTTCGGCACCCCACATTTCTCCTGCTCCATCAGGGACTCTCTGTTGTGTTCCCTGTGAGGGCGGTCATCGGTAGTAGGGGGACACCATCTAGTTCTTCTGGTCTCAGGCTGATGAAGTCTCTGGTTTATGTTGACATATCCGTCTCCTGGGCTAATACTTTCCTTGTGTCTTTGGTGTTCTTCATTCTCCTTTACTCCAGGTGGTTGGGACCAACTGATGCATCTTAGATGGTCACTTGCAAGCTTTTAAGACCCCAGACGCCACTCACCAAAGTAGAATGCAGAGCATTTTCTTAATTAGCTTTGTTATGCCAATTGACCTAGATATCCCCTAAAAGCATGGTCCCCAGTTGCCTGCCCCTGCTACTCTATCCCTTGAGGTGTTTGAGTGTATTCAGGAAACTTCTTAGCTTTGGTTTAGTCCACTTGTGCTGACTTCCCCTGTAGTGTGTGCTGTCCTTCCCTTCACCTAAGATAATTCTTGTCT
>NW_004444125.1:3615597-3616749 GCF_000243295.1 Trichechus manatus latirostris | reverse complement strand
GGTATTGATTTGGTGATTTCCTCTTTGAGGTTCTCTTTGTTGGTGTAAAGGAATCCAACTGATTTTTGTATGTTTATCTCATATCCTGAAACTTTGCTGAAATCTTCTATCCGTTCCAGTAGTTTTCTTGTGGATTCTTTAGGGTTTTCTGTGTAAGATCATATCATCTGCAAATAGAGATACTTTGACTTCTTCCCTACCAATCTTGATGCCCTTTATTTCTTTTTCTAGCCTAATTGCTCTGGCTAAGACCTCCAGTACAGTGTTTAATATGAGTGGTGATAAAGGGCATCCTTGTCCAGTTCCCATTCTCAAGGGTAATGCTTTCAAAATCTCTCCATTTAGGATGATGTTGGCTGTTGGCTTTGTATAAATGCCCTTAAGTATATTGACCACGTTCCCTTCTTTTTTTTTTTTTTTTTACCATGAATGGGTATTGGACTTTGTCAAATGCCTTTTCTGCATCGATTGATAAGATCATGTGGTTCTTGTCTTTTGTTTTATTTATATGATGGATTGTATTGATTGTTTTTCTAATGTTGAACCATCCTGCACACCTGGTATAAATTCCACTTGATCATGGTGAATTATTTTTTTGATATGTTGCTGAATTCTATTGCCTAGAATTTTCTTGAGGATTTTTGCATCAATGTTCATGAGGGATATCCGTCTGTGATTTTCTTTTTTTGTGGTATCTTTACCTGGTTTTGGTATCAGGGTTATGCTGGCTTCATAGAATGAGTTTAGGAGTATTCCATCCTTTTCTATGCTCTGAAATACCTTTAGTAGTAGTGGTGTTAACTCATCTCTGGAAGTTTGGTAGAATTCTCCAGCAAAGCCATCCAGCCAGGGTTTTTTTTTGGGGGGGAGTTTTTAAGTTACTTTTTCAATCTCTTCTTTTGTTATGGGCTTATTTAGTTATTCTACCTCTGTTTGTGTTAGATTAGGTAGGTAGAAAGTTTCCAGAAATTTGTCCATTTCCCTCTATATTTTAAATTTGTTAGAGTACAATTTTTCATACTATTCTGTTATGATTTTTTTAATTTCAGTTGGGTCTGTTGTGATATCACCCATCTCATTTCTTATATGGGTTATCTGCTTCCTCTCCCATTTTTCTTTTGTCAGTTTGGCCAATGGTTTATCAATTTTGTT
>NW_004444125.1:3584820-3612987 GCF_000243295.1 Trichechus manatus latirostris | reverse complement strand
TGTCCTAGCTTCTTGTTTTGTTTTGATATGCCCAAATAGGCTGTTCATATGAACTAGTTTGATTATTGGCAACTTTGAAGCTCTGATGTCCTGTCACCAGGTGGTTAGGTCTGTCAGTAGGTATGTGAGCTCAGGAGTATGCCCACTCCTCCTGTATGGATTCAGCTCAGGTGCCCAGGTAGATAGTCAGCAAGTATGTGGTGTAGGCTCTCACTTACAGTCCTAGACAGGTGTGGGTGATTGGTGTAGGCGCAGCATCTGGCTGCAGCAGGAGGACACACTCTGAGCAAGGCAGGGGGCTGATGGCTGCCCTCGAGTGTCCAGGAGGAAGACATGTCCCTGTTCCCTAGAGCGCGTAGATGGGTGGGTTTTGCAGCCAGACTATGAGCACCTAATACTGTTGGCTGTAAGGACTGGGGGGCACCTCTTATTCATGGGCCCTTATCGCAGGTGGCTAGGTGGTGTGGGTGGAGCCACCACTCCTCAGGCCCCTGGTGTGGGTAGGTAAAGACCCTGCTTAATGGGCAGAGCAGCATCAAATGTCAAGAACCTGCCACTTCACAGCTGAAACAGTTGAAGTTAGACTTCCAGTATATACCATGTTGTACTGCAGTAATGAGGGCCTACACTGTTGAGATGGGCCACACAAGTCTATGCAGAGGGAAAGGCACTCAAAGTCTGTGGATCCCTTATGCCTGTGCCTAGGCAAAGGAGCTGTGCCTGCCCTGGGTTCCTGGTTTAGGGGAGCTGGCAGTTTATTTTTTCCTCTGTTTGTTTATTTGTTCACTCTCCAAGGCAGGGAGAATGGCTCTGGGCATGTGACGGATCCTACTTCCAGCCCAGGGGACTTGGCAATTGCTGAAGCTGGTCCAGGACCCAGTGCAGAGCAGGGAGCAGGGAGGTACATAGGAGAGAGGTTTTTCCCTAAAGGGGTTGTGTTTGATCTGCACAGTAGGCCGTACACACGTACTTATCTTTCACGGATCTAGGGCTGCTTTTCACTGGTTCTGGGTGACCATGTAGAATCTCTGGTGCTGGGTCTCTCCCAGTGCAGAAAACGTGCCTCCCGATCACTGCTGCTTGCCTACCTCACCACTCACCCCTGAGCTGATCAGGCCTGAAGGGCTCAGGCTCTCGCCGGGTCAGGTCTGGTAACTCCTTGCTGCTTCTGAAGCATCTCTCCCTCCCCCTGCCACTCAGTCCAGTTCCTCAACTCTGCCTTTGATGTTCAGGGCTCCCAGATTGCCATATATAATCGAATCACTTTTTTTTTTGGTCTTTGTTGTAAGAGGGTCCACCAGAAGCGTCTGACTACTCTGCCATCTTGGCCGTGCCTCTCAGATTAAATGAGTTTAATACCAGCAAAGAATTTAGAACAGTGCCTGGCAAAGTGCTAATGGTTAATAAATGGTAGGCATTATTGTTATTGCCTAACAACAACAGCAACAAAAACCCTTTGCCATCGAGTCGATTCCCACTCATGGTGACCCTATAGGACAGAGTAGAACTACCCCACAGGGTTTCCAAGGAGCAGCTGGTGGAGTTAATACAATATTATTATAGCAAAAACTAACTGATACAAAGTGTGTTTTATAAAATTATACTTTCTAAAGTATAATTTAAAGAGAGACAGAGGGATTTCATACCACCAAGAAAGCACATCCTTTGGACCCAGAGTTCCTGCATGTAGAAGCTCCTAGTCCAGGGGAAGATTGACAACAAGGACCTTCCTCCAGAGCTGACAGAGAAAGCCTTCTCCTGGAGTTGATGCCCTGAATTTGGACTTGTAGCCTACTAGACTGTGAGAGAATAAATTTCTCTTTGTTAAAGCCATGCACTTGTGGTATTTCTGTTACAGCAGCACTAGATGACTAAGACAACGTGGAAAATTAAATTTTAAAATATTAAGAAAAAAGCATAGAAAAATATCTTTCTAACCTTAGGTTAGGGAAGGATTTCTTAAACAGAATCAAAAAGCAGTAACCATAAAATAAAAGATTGATAAATATGATTATATTTAAAATTAAACTTTTTAAAATCATATGACACCATTAAAGAACAAGTTATAGACTGTGGGAGGACATTTCCAATTCATATTACTGACAACAAATTAGTATCCAGATTATGTAACATCTATAAACCAACATTTATAAATGAATAAGAAAAAGAAAAAATAGTCAAAGTAAAACTTTGACATAAAGATATAACCAAGCAATTCACAGAAGAAGGGGAAAAAACTGAATGGCCAATTAAAATATGAAAAGATGCTCTACCTTAACAATAATCATAGAAATGCACACTAAATTATAATGAGCAAGATACAGGAAAACAAAAATTTTAAACTCTCTTGGAGACAGAAGAAGAAAACTTGAACAAATGGAAAGATAAACCATGATCTTGACTAAGAATATTGATCACTTTTTAATTAATTTTTCATTAATTAATTAGGCAAACTGATTCTAAAGTTCTCATAGAAAATAAATAAGAATGGCTAGGAAAATTCTGAAATAGAATAGTATAAAGGAAGACTAGCCCTATAGGATATTAAAATATAAGGCCAAAATAATTAAAAGTGTAACACTAGCACATGAATAGACAGGTAGAATATGAAAGAAAATAAAAAGTCCAGAAATAGACCCAAATATGTATGGAAACATAGTATATGATGCTATGATGAAAGCTACTTTTCAAATCAATATGGGAAAGATATATCATCCAATAAATGGTATTGAAACATCTAGGTAGCCATCTAGGGGAAAAAATTAGGATATATCCATATTTCACACCTTTTACAAGACAAATAACAAATGAAGCAAAGATTTAAAAGTTTAAAAAATCTTAAAAGGACTATAAGAAAATATGAGGGGAAAAAAGTGTTTTTATCACAAAATCCAGAAGCCACTATCTTCCAGAGTCCAATCAGGTGACAGAAACCACTACAGAAATTCTATGAAAGGTCTAATCTCCCTGATGTATAAAGAACTCCTACAAATCAGTAAGAGAAATGAATGGAAAAATAGACAAAATATATGAAAAGACAACTGACAAAAGAAAATATAAATGTCTCTTATGCATATGAAATGATGTTCATTCTCACTGATCGTGGTAGGTAGAATGCCACTCCCCCCCCCCCCGCCATAGATGTCCATGCCCTAATTCCTGGAACCTGTTAATATGCACCATTACATAGCAAAAGGAGATTTGGGAATTTATGACAAGGAGATTGTCCTGGATTATCTGATATAATGAATTGTCAACCACATAAAAGGTTTTTAACCCCTGAAAGGGGCAAAAGAAGAACTTTAATGGTATAAAGAAGTAGTAATCACAGGAGGTGATTACAACCCCTTGAGCTGAGAGACCAAAGAGAAACAGAAGGAAAAACTCAGAAATGTAAACAAGGGGCGCCTGGAGGGCTGAAACTCAGATCTGAGGATGACACACTGCTGGGCTAGTTCACATGCCTCTGAGCTCAATGGAAAGGCCTGTTAGGCTGGGACCCAAATCTCTGAAGAGGTGCCGCTGTCTCCACACGAACACAGTGCCACTCCTGAGGGACTAAATGCCACTTGCATGCCTCCCACTGGAACCACAAGCCCAACAGAAGCCTATCAGAAGAACTACAGGTCCCTTCTTCTCCCTCCATCCTTGATGTCTCCCTCTAGTGCCCTCTACTGACAGAATCAAAGAGTGAGCCATTGAGCAGAGTAGAAAGGAGTTTTCTGAGTCTCAGCCCCAGAGGAGCAAAGAAGAGTATAGAAGGATGGATTTGGTACTGATAGACGATAACTTAATTACTGGAACACCATACAACTGAACATTTTGACTAGATAAAAATTTCTGCACAGCAAAAAAAATCATAAAAAGTCAGAAGACTCATGACTAATGAAGAAAAATATTTGCTACAGGCATTCCCCGGGTTACAAACAAGATTCATTCCTAATTATGCCTTTATGTCTTTAGATCAAATTTGTAGGTAAGTCGGAAGAGGTGCATATGGTTCTCATTTAGCCATACTTTAGTGCAAGAAAAAGTTCGAAGCATTTTCAATGATTTAAAAGCTGCACGTGCAGTAAGTGAAGATGATTGTGATGAAGAATTTGTAGGGGTTGGTTCAATCATTTCAAAGTGAGGGCAAATTTACATAACATTAAAGGGCAAGTATGATTTGTCCTTAAGTCTTGTCCGCAAGTCAAACATTTGTAACCCGGGGACTGCCTGTACTGGTATCACAGACAAAGGTCTAATATCCCTAATGCATAAAGAACTCCTACAAATGAATTTAAAATAAAAAAAAAGTGAATGGAAAATAGACAAAGGATATGAATAGACAACTCACAAAAAATAAATAAATAAATATAAATGTCTCTTACGCATATGAAACCATGCTCATCCTCACTGATTGTGGTAGGTAGAATGCCCCCCCACCCTGAGATGTCCATGCCCTAATCCCTGGAATTTGTTAATATGTGCCATTATATGGCAAAGAGGAAGACCCTCAACGAGGTGGATTGACACAGTGGCTGCAACAATGGGCTCAAGCATAACAATGGTTGTAAGGATGGTGCAGGACCAGGCAGTGTTTCATTCTATAATATGTAGGGTTGCTATGAGTCAGAGCCAACTCCACAGAACCTAACAGCAACAAGGCAAAGGGGAATTTGAGACCTTATGATAGGTAGATTATCCTAGATTATCTGAGAGGCCCAGTCTAATAAGGTGAACTCTTCAAAGCATAGAACTTTCTCTGGCTAGAGCCAGAAAGATACATCAGAAGGAGAAGTCAGAGATATTCGAAATGTGAGAGGGACCTGACCCACGATTGCTGGAGAGGGCCACATGGAAAGCACGAGAAGGGATGGAGGCTACCTCTAGGAGCAAATACCAGCTCTTGGCTGACAGCCAGTAAGGAAAGCGCAACCTCAGTCCTACAACTGCAAGGAACTGAATTTGGCTAACAACCTAAATGAGCTTGGCAGAAGATGCTTCCCCCAGAGCCTCCGGTAAGGGATGGGCTCTGTTGACGCAATTATTTCAGCCTTGTATGACTTTAAGCAGAGGGCCCAACAGAGATCACCCAGACTTTTGACCAACTAAAACTGTGATACAATAAACTTGTGCTGTTTAAAAGTGCAAAATTTGTGGTAATTTTTATTTGTTTATTTTATTTATTTATTATTGTTGTAGTTTAAGTGAAAGTTTACAATTCAAGTCAGTCCCTCTCATACAAAAATTTATACATACACTGTTTATATGACCCCCAATTGCTCTCTCTATGCTGTGACAGCACACTCCTCCTTTCCACTACTGATTTCCCATGTCCATTCAACCAGCTCCTAACCCTCTCCACCTTCTCATCTCATCTCCTGACAGAAGCTTCCCATTTAGTCTCATGTATCTAATTGAGCTAAGAAGCACACTCTTCACGAGTATCATTTTATGTCCCACAGTCCAGTCCAATCTTTGTCTGAAGAGTTGGCCTCGGGAATTGTTTTAGTTCTGGGTTGACAGAGAGTCTGGGGGCCATGATTTCTGGGGTTCCCCCAGTCTCAGTCAGACCATTAAGTCTAGTCTTCTCACTATAATCTGAGTTCTGAACCCCACCTTTCTCCTGCTCCATCAGGGACTCTGTTGTGTTCCCTGCCAGGGCGGTCACTGGTGGTAGCTGGGCACCAGCTAGTTCTTCTGGTCTCAGGCTGATGAAGTCTCTGGTTTATGTGGCCCTTTCTGTCTCTTGGGCTAATACTTTCCTTATGTCTTTGGTGTTCTTCATTCTCCTTTACTCCGGGTGGGCTGGGACCAATTGATGCATCTTAAATGGCTGCTCACTAGCTTTTAAGACCCCAGACGTCACTCACCAAAGTAGAATGCAGATCATTTTCTTAATAAATTTGGTTATGCCAAAAATTTGTGGTAATTTTTTACTGCAACAATAGAAAACTAAATACCCTCATAAGAAGAAAAGCACAAGCTAAAATTATATTATAAAATTGGGATTTCTAATAGGAACATGTGGTGTAGTGTGAAATAGTGATTTACCTCTTCTCCTCCTGGATATCATACTAAAACAATAACATCAATGGGGAAAAAATGCCCACTCCATTTTCAGCTAAACTTGTTGTTGTTGTTAGGTGCTGTCGAGTCAGTTCTGACTCATAGTGACCCTACGTACAACAGAACGAAACATTGCCAGGTCCTGCACCATCCTCACAATCATTGCTATGTTTAAGCCCATTGTTACAGCCACTGTTTCAATCCATCTCCTTGAGGGTCTTCCTCTTTTTTGCTGACCCTCTTCTTTACCAAGCATGATGTCCTTCTCCAGGGACTGGTCCCTCGTGATAACATGTCCAAAGTATATGAAAAAAAGTCTTGCCATTCTTGCTTCTAATGAACATTCTGGCTGTACTTCTTCCAAGATAGATTTGTTCGTTCTTCTGGTAGTCTGTGATATATTCGATATTCTTTGCCAACATCATAATTCAAAGGCATCAATTCTTCTTCTGTCTTCCTTATTCATTGTCTAGCTTTCGCATGCATATGAGGTGATTGAAAATACCGTGGCTTGGGTCAGGCGCACCTACACATATGAGATGATGCTCATCCTCATTGATCATGGTAGGTAGAATGGCCCCCCAAAGATGTATATGCCCTAATCCCTGGAACCTGTGAATATCTGCCATTATATGGCAAAAGGGGATTTGGAACCTTATGATAGGGAGATTATCCTGGATTATCTGATGGGCTCAATCTAATCACATGAACTCTTAAAAGCACCTTAGTCCTCAGATAAACTAGGAAACAAATCCACAGATCCCAAAATGTATAAAGGGTACCAAAAACTGCTAAGATCATTTCACAGTCTTTATAAAGGTAAAATGTTAGAAATCACTTGGTGGTAGAGTAAGGAAATAAAACTAAAACCACCTAGGGGCAACAATCTCAGACCAGCATGAAGATACTTCCCATACATAAGAAGCTTAACATAAAGTGATCAATCAATATCCCTTGCATACAACAACAGCGGAGATAGTTAAGGAGGATAGCATAGATATCTCAATGGGAGAAATAAAACAACCTAGTAACAACCAATATGATAAAAAAGCAAAAATTTGTCCCCTGAAGTAACTTCTAACAAGTAGGTCAACAAGGAAAATTCAAAGGCAGTCAGCAATGATACAAAGAAATGAGGGAAATTGCTGCAAAACTTACTAGGTACAAAGAATCACTAAAAATATTTCCATGAAATAAATAAAAATTATGACCAAACATTTGTCCAATCATTTAAAAGTCTTAATGAGGAAGTCGTCTCAAAGAAGGAAGAATACAAAACAAGAAATATACATTCCCAGATAAGAGGTATTGAAAAAACACAGAAAGATAAAGCATGAGCTTATAGAACTCAGAAAAGAAGTGGAAGAAAAAATTCTTCACAGAAATCAAAACAAAAGTAGAAGAGCACAAGAGGACATAAGCACTGTGAAAACACAGTAAGAGAGCTCAAGAATAAAAAGAATACAGCTAGTGTAGAAAATAAAGGGCAATAAGGTTTTAAAAAATTAGGAAGAGATTGACACATAGAAAAGACAAACAGTGGAGATCCAACAATCTCATAAATGGAGCCCCCAAAGAAGAAAAAAACAAAATAATGGAAGCGAAAAAATATTTCTAGAAAACTTTCCTGACATAAAAGGCAACTTGATGTATTGTGTACCAGGGCAAATTGGCACAAAAACTAGAATGTCCCTGTGATGTTAGAATGGACTTGGAGATATCAGTGTGAAATCATGCTTTTGACTCATGCTTTTGAATGAATGGATAGATAGATAGATAATTCCAAACCTAAACTCATCATCGTTGAATCAATTCCTACTCATAGTGACCCAGTAGGACAAGGTAGAACTTCCCTATAGGGTTTCCAAGGCTGTAACCAATGTGGAAGCAGACTGCCACATCTTTCTCCTACATAGAGGCTGGTTGGTTCAAACTGCCAACCTTTCGGTTAGCAGTCGAGTCCATAACCATTGCACCACTAGGGCTCCTTTCAGGTGGATGATAGATTAAAAAAATAAACAAACCCACTGCCATCGAGACAATTCCAACCCATACTGACCCTAGATGACAGAGTAGAACTGGCCCATAGGGTTTTCAAGGAGCGGCAGGTAGATTAGAACTGCCAACCTTTTGGTTAGCAGCTGTATCACTTAACTATTGCTCCACCGGGGCTCCAGATGATAGATAGATGGATAGAAATAGAGATGTATACTCATGCATTCATTAGCTCTGTCCACTGACACAGCTGGTCCTAGTCAGGCCAGAATCAGCCCATTTCTCTTAGCCAGAACAAACCATGACCTGCCCTGCTCCCATGCTTTAGTGATTATCAACTAAGCGTCTGAGATAACGTCATGGAAAGATCAATCCAGAAGACATTCTTATGAGTTTTGTCCATGCCCCACACAGAAAACTGATTCTCAGTCTTCTCTAATGCAAAAAGAGGGAGATAATGCAAACCTGCCAGAGCTGTGAGGTTGAAGTAAAATCATGAATTATGGCGAATGAATTTGTTTGTAAACTGTAAAGTTTATGAACCTGGGAAAAATTAGAGTTAGAAAATCATTATGACTAGTATTCAAAGAGGGCCTATGTTTCCATCTGGATTGCTCATGAGTCTGAGTCAGCCTAACCAACAATAATCGCAGTTGTTTGAAGATTTCACCCCTAAAAGTGGCATCATGGACTCATGTTTGGATTCCTGGGCTCTTACACCACATAGATGAGGCTATTTCAACCATCAAAAAACTACAGGCCCTGGTGGCAGGCTATGCCAATGCGCTCAGCCTGCTGCGTTGTGTTATGGAAGGCATGACAAGTAGAGAAGACAACCAGCATTGTACAGAGCATATTAAAAACTGAAGAAAAGACAACTAGTTACTGTCAAGTCAGTTCCTACTCATGGTGAGGCCATGTGTGCAGAGTAGAAGAGCTCCATAGGATTTTCAAAGCAAATTAAAAGCAACTTGCCTAGCCTGACCTCTGAGGAGCCTCTAGGTGGCTTGGAACCACTAACGTTTAGGCTAGTAGTTGAGCACTTAACCATTTGCGCCACCCGGTGACTCCATAGAGCATACTGTTGCTGTTGTTGTGTGCTGCTGAGTTGATTCCAACTCATAAGCAACCCTATAGGATAGCGTAGAACTGCCCCATAGGGTTTTCAAGGCTGTAATTTTTAAAAAAAAAATTTTTTTTATTGTATTTTAGATGAAGGTTTACAAAACAAATAGTTTCTCATTAAACAGTTAGTACACATACTGTTTTATGACATTTGTTAACAACCCCACAACATGTCAACACTCTCCCTTCTCAACCTTGGGTTCCCTATTACCAGCTTTCCTGTCCCCTCCTACCCTCTAGTCCTTGTCCCTGAGCTGTTGTGCCCTATTAGTCTCGTTTTGTATTATAGTCTAATCTTTGACTGAAGAATGAACCTCGGGAGTGATTTCATTACTGAGCTAAAAGGGTGTCTGGGGGCCATACTCTCAGGGTTTCTTCAGTGTCTGTCAGGTCAGTAAGTCTGGTCTTTTTTTTGTGAGTTAGAATTTTGTTTTACATTTTTCTCCAGCTCTGTCCAGGACCCTCTGTTGTGATCCCTGTCAGAGCAGTCAGTGGTGGTAGATGGGCACCATCTAGTTGTACTGGACTCAGTCTGGTGGAGGCTGTAGTAGTTGTGGTCCATTAGTCCTTTGACTAATCTTTCCCCTGTATCTTATTTCTTCATTCTCCTGTGCTCTTGAAGGGGTGAGACCAGTGGAGTATCTTAGATGGCTGCTCACAGGCTTTTAAGACCCCAGACACTACTCACCAAGGTAGGATGTAGAACATTTTCTTTATAAACTATGTTATTCCAGTTGAGCTAGATATTCCCCAAGACCATGGTCCCCACAGCCCTCAAGGCTGTAATCTTTACAGAAGCAAACTGCCACATCTTTCTCCTTCAGAGCAGCTGGTAGGTTCGAACAGTTGATCTTTCAGTTAGCAGCCAAGTGCTTTAAGTACTGCGCCACCAGGGATCCTCATAGAGCATATTAGAGAGAGGCAAATTCTCCTTTGAAATACAGAGGTAAGCAGAAACAATGAACCCTTGACCATGAGTAGTAACAAACATTCTGAAGCAAGAAGCAAATATCCTAGAGCAAACTGCACCTTGTGGAACAGTCTTACCATTATACTCATAAAGGAGGATATAGAAGAATCCTTGCGGTGGTGGGGGGACTTGAAAAGTAGAAACTATTCTCTTGGCCACACTAGTTACGAATTTCAGCGAAGAGAAGCTGGAGGCTGAGATTGGGACCTTCTGCACAGCATTTATAATTTATTGTCGATGAGAATTGAGAGCACACTGATTGTGGTTCTCATTCCAGGGTATGGGCTCATCATTCTCAACTAATCCTTTTGATGTTCCTGCAAAGTCCCAAATAAAACCTCCAAGTTTTTCCATAGAAGATATTAGAGTTGGATGAATCTTATTGGGCTATGCAAGTCATGATGTTTAGTACATACACTGGTCAAAACAAGGTAAGTAACTACCCTTGCAGGCTGCCATTTTAACATAATTCCATCTGGGTGTACCATATGGTACCCGCATATCGAAATGCACAGCTCCAGTGCCACCCTCGGCATATAGCATGTGCTCATTTGCAGGTCACCTACATGCATACTATCAGTGTCACTGTCTTAGTTACCTGGTGCTGCTGTAACAGAAATACCACAAGTGGGTAGCTTTAAAGGACAGAAATTTATTTTCTTACAGTTCAGGAGACTAGAAGTCTGAATTCAGGGCACTGGCTATAGGGGAAGGCTCTCTTTCTGTCAGCTCTGGGGGAAGATCCTTATCTCAACTTCTGCAGCCCCAGTGTGCCTCAGTTCCTTGGAGACCTTCTTGTGGCATCTGTCTTCCTCCCAGCTCCCATCCCCCTTGTCATGGATTGAATTGTGTCCCCCAAAAATATTTGTCTACTTGGCTAAGTCATGATTCCCAGTATTGCGTTATTGTCTACCATATTGTCATCTGATGTGATTTTCCTATGTATTATATATCCTATCACTATGATGTAATAAAATAGATTAGCAGCAGTTATATTGATGAGATCTACAAGACTAGATAGTGTCTTAAGCCAATCTCTTTTCAGATATAAAAGAGAGAAGTAAGCAGAGAGACATGGGGACCTCATATCACCAAGAAAGCAGTGCCAGGAGTGGAGCGCATCCTTTGGACCTGAGGTTCCTGAGCTGAGATGCTCCCAGACCAAAGGAAGACTGATGCATCACAAGGGCCTCCTCCAGAGCCAACGAGAGAGAAAACTTTCTACTAGAGCCGATGCCTTGAATTTAGACTTGTAGCCTACTAGACTGTGAGAGAGTAAATTTCTCCTTGTTAAAAGCCATCTACTTGTGGTGTTTCTGTTATAGCAGCACTAGATGACTAAGACACCCCTGTTTGTACTTGCTTGTCTCTATGTCTACGCTGCTCCTTATAACTCAGGAGTGATTAGGTATAGGACACACCCTACACTGATAGGGCCTTGCCTTAGTTTCCTAGTGCTGCTGTAACAGAAACACTACAAGTAAGTGGCTTTTAAAAAACAGGAATTTATTTTCTCACAGTCTGAATTCAGGCCACCAGCTCTTGGGGAAGGCTCTCTGCCTATTGGCTCTGAGGGAAGATCCATTTCTTTTCCAGCATTTCTTGGTTCCTTGGCGATCTTCATGTGGCATGGCATCTAACTATTACTCCCCCCCACCCCCCACACACACATCTTCCCATCCCGTTTGTGCTTGCTTGCCTCTACACTGATATGGCTTCATTAACATAGCAAATAAAAGACTATTTCCAAATAGGATTATATCCACAGGTGTCTTAGGTTGGGTTCTCTAGAGAAGCAAAGCCAGTAAAGCATATAATATAAACAGAGAGAGATTTATGTCAAGGAAATGGCTCACGTGATTGTAGAGGCTGGAAAGTCCCAAGTCCATGGGCCAGGACAGAGGCTTCTCTCAATTCACGTAGCCACAGGGGCTGGCAAACCCAAGATCGGCAGGTTGGAGAGCAGGATGCTTGCTGTGAAGATTGACAAATCCCAAGATTGGCAGACAAGATCGCAAGGCTTCTCCTGATTCACATAGCTGCAGGGGCTGGCAAACCCAAGATTGGCAGGTTGGAGAGCAGGGCTCCCACTCACAGGCTGTGAAGATCGGCAGATAAGCTGATAGCTCAAGTCCCAAGAACTGGAAATCAGACAAACAGGAGGCAGCAGCAGGATCCAGAGAGAGCAAAAAAGCCAGAACATCTGCTTATATTTGGATGCAGGCCACGCCCCCCAAGGAAACTCCTTTTCAACTGATTGGCTACTCACAGCAGATTCCATCATGGAAGTGATCACATATAAATACTGAGAATCATTCCTCAGCCAAGATGACACACAATCTTAACCATCACATGCAGGACACGATTCAATCCATAACAGCCATGGTCTTCACTGTGCCCCGTACATACTTCAATGGACATAAGCATGCACATTTTCAGGGTTATCATCTTCAGTGGGCTATGATCACTGTGTCCAAGTCCTTGGCATGCCCCTTTCCTGGTTCCTGGTTTTCATGTTCTTTTCAGAGAAATATAAGATCTCAGGGATGAAAGCATTTTGTCATAACAGCTTCATTCTTTCAGTCTGCTCAGATCAAAAGTCTGAATCATCCCTCAAGTCATCCTTGACATTTATCTTTCTCTAACATTTCACAAGCAATCCATCAGAAAATCCTGTTGGCTCTACTTTCAAAATATATCCAGATTCCTTCCATTCCTTACTACTTGCACCACTATCACCCTAGTCCAATCTCCCATCATCCCTCGCCTGGATTACTACAAAGCCTTCTGTCTCCCTGCTTCCACTCCTGTCCCAGTCTATTCTGCACTCAGCAGCCACTGTGTTCTTTTTATAACTCATGTTGGATCACTCGTCTGCTTAAAATCCTTTAATGGCATTCCATGTTCCCTGGGATATATCCGATATCTTAACCAAAATATTAATATGATATGACTCCCTGCTATCTCTCAAATCTCCTACTCCTCTCACCCTCACTTGAGCCACACTGGATGCCTTGCTCTTCTTCAAATGTATCACTCTTTTGCTTCAGGGCCTTTGCAATTTTACTTTCTCTGCCTCTGTCTGTATCATTTTACTCCAGATACACACATAGCTCACTTCTTCACTTCCTTCAAGTTTCTGCTCAAACTCACTTTATCAGAAAGACCTTCTCCAGAATTGGAACAACCAGAACACATCTAAAGAGAATGTTGACACTTTGTGAAAAGTGTAATTAATGTCACTTAACAACTTGTATAGAAAAATTGACAAATAAGAGCTGAATTTACAGTATAAACTTTCACCAAAAACAAGATAAAATATTATTTAAAAAAAGGTAGATGTCTACCACCAATGGCCGCCCTGACAGGGAACACAACAGAGAGTCCCTGATAGAGCAGGAGAAAGGTGAGGTGCAGAACTCAAATTCTAGTAGGAAGAGCAGACTTAATGGTCTGACTGAGATTGGAGGAACCCCGGAAAGCATGGCTCCCGGATTGTCTATCCGCCCAGAACTAAAACAATTCCTGAGGCCAGCTCTTCAGACAGGGATTGGATTGGACTGTGGGACATAAAGTGATACTCGTAAGGAGTGTGCTTCTTAGCTCAAGTAGATACAAGAGACTAAATGGGCAGCTTCTGTCCGGAGGTCAGATGGGAAGGCAGAGAGGGTTGGGAGCTGGTTGAATGGACGTGAGAAACCAGAGGTGGAAAGAAGGAGTGTGCTGTCACAGTACAGGGAGAGCAATTAGGGTCACATAACAATGTATGTATAAATTTTTGCATAAGAAACTAACTTGAATTGTAAACTTTCACTTAAATTACGACAATAAAGAAACAAAGATAGAAAGACCTTCTCTAAATACTCTTTTTCAGAGAACACCTACACATTCACAGCCTTCCCAGCCACTCTGTATCTCCTTACTCTCAGTTTTCTTCATAGCATTTATCACCACCTAAAATGTTATTTGAAGTCCCTGGGTGGTACAAATGGTTAAATACTTGGCTACTAACTGAAAGGTTGACAGTTTGAATCTACCCAGAGGCACCTTGGAAGAAAGCCCCAGCAATCTGCTTCCAAAAGATCACAGCCATTGAAAACCCTATGGAAGACAGTACTACTCTGAGGTTGTCTGAGTTGGCAACCTCAACGGTAACCAGTTTGACTTTGGTTTTTGGTAAAATGTTATTTATTTGTTTACTGTCTATCTTCCCACATTAGAATGTAAAGTCCATAAGAGCAGGGTCTTCGTGGTGCTCATTGCTGTGCTCCAGCTCCTACAACAGTGCTGGACATGGGGTAAGCACTTAAGAAAAATGTGTGGAATGAATGCTGAAGCTCATCATAGGAAGGGGACTACTCAATCTTCCCTAAGCATCTGTGTGGGAAGTGGGGAAGCTTTTCTAGGAATTCCCTCCAGCCTCTGAGGAGACAAGTACAAGGAGGACTTTTGCCCTTGAGCAGAGTCATCTGGCTCGCCTTTGTCTTCACCAAAGCAGGCAGCTGCTCAGGGAAAGCAAGGTTGAGCTATGGGAGGTGATGTCATAGGGTGTTTATGACGATGCTTTTAGGCCACACAAAATGAAGTCGTCCAAACCAGTCTGACAGGACTGAGGGCAGGATTCTGGCCAGACTAGTAAAAATGAGAATCATGGGGAATTCCCAAGCCCTGATTCTGTCCACCTATCAGGTGAGACTTGCAAAGAGGGCATTGTGATAGTTCTAGAGAGGTCTTGCTGAAGGACAAGGGCTGAGGCTATGAAGGGAACCGAGCATCTTCCCAACACAGAAAGGATATGGAAACTCTGGCCTGTTTCTCCTTGGAACTGCAGAGCAGCTACAGGTAAGCAGGCCATACTTTCAGAGTCATGCATTCATTCAGGAAATATTTACTGAGTGTGTACTATGTGCCAAGCACAATTTTAGATCCTGCTGTTGTTGTTATTAGGTAGCATCCAGTCAGTTCAGACTCATAGAGATGTACAACAGAATGAAACACTACCCAGTCTTGCCATCCTCATAATCGTTGTTATGTTTGAGTCAATTGTTGCAGCCACTGTATCAATCCATCTCCTTAAGGGTCTTCCTCTTTTTCACTGATCTTCTACTTTATCAAGCATGATGTCCTTCTCCAGGGACTGGTCCTTCCTGATAACATGTCCAAAGTACATGAGATGAAGTCATGCCATCCTTGCTTCTAAGGAGCATTCTGGCTGTACTTCTTCCAAGACTTATTTGTTTCTTCTTCTGACGCTCCATGGTATATTCAATGTTCTTCACCAACACCATAATTCAAAGGCGTCAATTCTTCTTCAGTCTTCCTTATTCATTGTCCAGCTTTCGCATGCACTTGAGATGATTGAAAACACCATGGCTTGGCTCAGGCACACCTTAGCCCTTAAAGTGACATCTTTGCTTCTTAACACTTTAAAGAGGTTTTTTTGCAGCAGATTTGTCTGATGCAATGCAGTTTGATTTCTTGGCTGCTGCTTCCATGGGCGTTGATTGTGGATCCAAGTAAAATGAAATCCTTGACAACTTCAATCTTTTCTCCATTTATCATGATGTTGCTTACTGGTCCAGTTGTGAGGATTTTTGTTTTCTTTATGTTGAGGTGCAATCCATACCGAAGGCTGTGGTCTATGATCTTTATCAGTAAGTGCTTCAAGACCTCTTCTCTTTCTGCAAGCAAGGTTGTCATCTGCATATCGGGGGGTGTAAACGAGGCTTCCTCCAATCCTGATGCCCCATTCTTCTTCATATAGTCCAGCTTCTCTGATTATTTGCTCAGCATACAGATTGAATAAGTATGGTGAAATGATACAACCCTGACACACACCTTTGCTAACTTTAAACAACACGTATCCCCTTTTTCTGTTCAAATGACTGCCTTAGTCTATGTACAGGTTCCATATGAGCACAATTAAGTGTTCAGGAGTTTCCATTCTTCGAAATGTTATCCATAATTTGACATGATCCACACAGTCGAATGCTTTTGCATAGTCAATAAAACACAAGTGAATATCTTTCTGGTATTCTCTGCTTTCAGCCACGATCCGTATGACACCAGCAATGATATCCCTAGTTCCACGTCCTCTTCTGAATCTGGCTTGAATTTCTGGCAGTTCCCTGTTGATGTAGTGCTGAAACCATTTTGGAATGATCTTCAGCAAAATTTTACTTGTGTTGTGATATTAATGATTCTGGAATGAACTGGAAGTTCCTGGGATATGGACCACAGGACCACAAGGATGGGCTGAGGGGTGACCCCTTCTGTTCTGGGTCTCCCCTTTTTCTCCCTGGGAGGAGGCAGCTGCAGGTGTATGACATGGCAGCATCTCTGCATCTAGCAGAGTTCAGTGCTGCCTGCATCACTGAGGCTGCTGGTGGCCCAGGGAGGCACTGGACAACCTGTGGAGGTCCCCACTACTATTCCTCACCGCTGGGACCCCACAGCCCCCTCCTTCTAACTAATGCTAACTCCCTGACGTGATGCCTCCACCCACCTGCTACCTGTGTTCTGGACCCAGAGCTCCATCTGCTGCCAGGACTCTCTTTCCTCACTGCCCTGTCTGGTCCAGACCAGCCTGACATGATTTTATGGCATAGCTAAGAGCAAGGAAGAGGACTGTGCCAAGTGGGAAAGCAGAAAATGGAAAAGGTATATTTCTTTAGGACACAGTATTTGGGGGTGCTGGCCAGGGGTGTGGTTGAAGAGATCTCAGGAGGTAGAGATAGGCGAGGGCCAAATTATAAGCCAGTCATGCTGGGAGTTTGGAATAGAACTCAGACCATGAAAGTGGGAGCCTAGTCACTGACCCCTAGGGCCCAGTCCTAACTCTGGCAGAGGTGCCCTCGGTGTCAAAGCCTGGGGGGGAACGGAAAATACACAAAATCTTCAAAGCTCATGGTCTTCAGCCTGGCTTAACCCATTGTTCCTTAGGCATAGGAGCCACAGGCCCAGCCCAGACTTCATATAGGATTCTGGGAGTGACTGGACTTCTATGGAATGACTGTCTTCTGCCTGGCAGCTGGAGGGGATGAAGTCACCTATATACACTTGACTGTACATCTGAAACAACTGGGTGAGGCTAAGAATACTCAAAGGCTGACGTGATCTAGTTTCCAGAATTTGACTACTCCCTGGTGGCCAATCCAACCTTTACTGAGTTCTGGTAATGACCAACCCAGTGGGGCTGGGGTTGTTGTCATAAGTAGACATAAGTAGGTCATCATTAGGGGTGTTTCCAGCCTGGCTATTCTATAACTTAAAGGAGAAGAAACGTATCTTATAGCCTTTTAGATGAAGTCTCTAGGTAAGAATACTCCAAACACTGAGTATAGCGCCTTGAGTTTTTCAGGGTATATTATGTAGATGATAGGAGAAAACCCAGATCTGCTGCATGGCTGTCCAGAGGTTGGAATTAGCAGTCTGACTACCAGAGATATGACTGAATTCTGTTTTCTAGACAGGGGGAGCTGGTGAGTGAAAAGGAAGACTAAATCACGACAGTATAAGCTCTCCCTCTTGTGTGCCGTTGAGTCGATTCTGACTCATGGCGACAATATAGGACAGAGTAGAACTGCCCCATAGGGTTTTCAAGGCTATAATCTCTACAGGAGCAAATCGCCAGGTCTTTTCTCCCTCAGAGCTACTAGGTGGGTTGGAACTGTAAACCTTCTGGTTAGCAGCAGAGTGCTTAACCATTGTGCCACCAGGGCTTCTTAAGCATTCCCTAGGGCCTCAAAATATCTGAAGAGAGGAACTATTGAACTGGTCTTCCACTTTGGAAACAGGGTGGTGGGAGGTAGAGGAGGACCTCGTTATTATTACAATTTAGTCTTTTGTTTTTTCTTTTTTAATGATTTTGACAGTCATAGGTTGCTGAGTGTCACAAGCAGGGTTGCTCCAGGGCTGAGGTGATAGAAGTATTTTGCAAAATCAGGGAGGAGGGGGGAACATTCCCTCCATTTCTGTCTAAAACCCAGCACCTTGGGTATTAGCAGCTTTGGAAAGAATTCTTGGGACAGATATTGGCATTTTCATGAGTGGCAAAGACAGAGATGAGGGTCTGAGCAGGAACACTGAAAAAGAGGAGAAGCAGCAGGAGGGACAAGGGGGTGAAAATGATTGACACCAACTGTAGCTGACAGACTAGTCTGTGAATACCCATGAGGCACTTCCTGAGAACTCTCCAAAATACTTGTGGGAAATTCGCAGGGCACCGGAGTCTTGAGTAGGCAAGTGGGGACGACAGAAGGAAATCTGACTTACTGATATTAATGTAACTTTATTTGCCTCCACAGGCTGATGAGATGTGGGGACTTTGGTGTTATACTGACAAGATTCCTAAGAGGTACCTATGATTTCTATTTTACAGGTGGCAAAACTGCCCATGAAGGTCATGGTAAAACACAATGTCTAAAACAAAGTTTTCTAGTCTTGAGATGCTCTACTTGACCCCCACACCTACTACTGAGAGTGGTCCTCACTGTGATGGCCACACAGGGGTCCCTACTGAAGCTTCAGGACACTATGTCTGACAAGTGGGAGAAAGCTGTGAGAGGACTAGTTTATGTCAATCATATTCAACAAGCCTCAGCCTCCCCAGTCCTCCCAGAGCAAGAAAACCCTGAGGCTGGGCTCAGCCTCTGAGCAGCAGGCTACTTCTGCTTTCCCATTATTGTCTTGGCAGTTTCAAGCTCTCAAAACCTTACTCTCTAGCTGTTTCTTCAGGGCACAGGCCCTCCTGACCTATGGGGTCAGCCCATATCACACCCTCATCCTCCCAGAACTTCATGAGTCACAGAAGACTATTTAGCCTTTACCACTCCATGGACATGGATTGAAAGGTGAGTGTCTTGGTTATACATTAATAAACTCTCACAGGGGGGTCTTGGAAATTGCTAGTTTCTTACCTCAGATGCCAGATAATTTTCCTTTCCTGTTGGCTCCATTTTCCCTCTCATTTTCCATTTATTCTCTTCTTTCTGCTTCTTTGCTTCCTTCTCTCTACCACTCCCCATACACTAAGACACTCCAGAGGGTCAGGTCTCCAGTGTTGGTCTGGAGAGAACAATGCAGCTTCCTCTTCCAACCTACGTCTAATTGGCTTTTGTGGAGAAGGTTTAGGTAGGGATGGGACACTGGGAAATTCTGCTTCACTGGTAAATCTGTGTGGCACTTTAGCCATTGATAAAGCCCCTTTATAACAAGAGGAACATATACCCATATAACAACTGGTTATTACTGAGTTCTAATCATGAATATCTGGGAGCTGTTTCTCATTTGTTTTGCCCACTGTGAACACCACCATCTGGAGCACAACTAGCAATTTAGTTCACTTAACTTTCTTACACAAGACTCTGTTGTTGTTATTGTTGTTAGTTGCCATTGAGTCGATTCCAACTCATGGCAACCCCATGGGTTACAGAGCAGAACTGCTCCATAAGGTTTTCTTGGCTGTAATCTTAATGGAAGCACATTGCCATGTCTATCGCCAGGTATGGCTGGGTGGATTCAAACTGCCAACATTTAGTTTGCAAATCTCACTTGCATAAATTCAGAATGGTTCTTTAACTAAGAATTGTTATTTCTATAAGAAATATTTTTTTAATTAGCTGAGACAATTTAAAACTATTTTTAAAAAAACTTCAATGACTACAAATTCTATAGAGTTGCACAATCCAATATGGTAGCCACTGGCCACTTACGTCTATTTAAATATTTTAATTAATTAAAATTAAATAAAACTTAAAATGCAGTTCTTCAGTTGTACGAGCCCCATTTCAAGTGCTCAATAGCCACATAAGTATTAGAGAAGATATAGAATATTTTCACCATCACAGAAAGTTTTATTACAGCTCTGTTCTAGAATGTCATTCTGGCATTAAATTGAATCTCTTCACACTATAGAACTGAAAAAATACTTATCCAGGTGTGACTGATGGAGACATCTCTGTTCTGGTCCTGTGTGTATCTTCCTTGTCATTAATTCTGATGTTTTCTCGTCTGTGTCCTTCATCCCATGCCATCTGACCTAGGATGTGCACTTCTTGATACCTCTGCTGATATGCCTGTTGCAGAGAATTCTCTCTCTATCTGCATTTGCTTGGAGTTCACACTTTAAGTACAGAAACTTCTTCAAGTAGTTCTACACCAATGAGCTTAGACAGTATTAGGAGTTTGCACTAGAACCTTCCCTCTTTGGAACTTGGCTGAGTTGTCCTGGGAACACAGGTCCCTGCATTTACATAGACCTGAGTTAGTAAGGTGCCAGAAAGAGAGCAAAGGGCCCTGGACCAGATGATTTTAGACTGACCTGCTTGTCCTGCCTTGGGCTGCTGTAATTTACTGAGTGAGTGACAAGAGTCAGAGCCCCTCCCTCAGCTTGGCTGGAGGGAAATTCTATTTAGAGTCCTGAGGCGGAGAGATATAAGAAAAGAGATGGAATTGAGAGCATGGCAGGGCAAGAGCCAGGCAGCAGGGCACCAAAAAGGAAGGGAGATTGGCCTGAGGAGTGTCCCTGGTGTGGCTGGTACCTTCATGTCTCTGCAGTTGTATTGGTCCACATAGGCAGCCTGTGGCTTCCAGCCACACTGGATACTATGTGCTATGCTGAGCTGAGGGCCCTGGTTTCTGAGTCCCGCAGGGAGTAGGGTGGGGGTAATTCTACATTTACATGCCCAGGTTCCTTGCCTGCCTTTCTTGTCATCTACACATAGGTCTTAATAAACAGGTCAGCCTCCATAGTTATCTTTCTGAGCTTTGTTGAGTATGTAGTGGCCCCATTTTACCTGGCTGTTCTTTATCTCCCTAGGCCAAGATCAAGGGATTGGCTGCCACTGGTATCCTGCTGCTGATGCTACTCAACTGCTGGAACATGCAGCTGGCCACCACTTCGGCAGTTCTTATTGCTGGTCATTGTGGGGCATAGGGCTTTACTGCTGGGACAGGGCTGTGGCCACATGATGTGACAGTTCTGTTTCCCCTACCCTGCTGTGTTTTCTTTCTGGGATATGCCTTCTCTGTAAGCTTTGGTGACGGGAGGGAAATTTTAAACATCTACTGAGAAGAGTCTTTCTTATATATAGCACACAGGGGACCATAAACAGAGGATGAGCCTGTTGCACAACCAGGGAGTTTTCAATAATATTTTATATATATATTTCCCATGGGAATGCATCTCTAGCTTAATGGCAAAATGACAAAACACAATCCACTTTAAAAATCTCCCTTCCTGGAAGTCTAGAAGGTAGAAGAAATTGGTGTCAAATTTTCTTTGACACTGTGAGTTGATAGTGATTTATTTTTAAATTGATAAGCATAATTTGACTCCCTGACTCACCCCCTCACAGGCTCAGGGTCAATTCAATGGTATGCAGGTCAAACTCTGGGAATTATGGAAGAGTAGCACATCTCAGATGGTACAGGATCTCTTGATTCACTTTGCCCTTGCCTTGGTCAGAGACATTGAACAAAGTCATAGATCTCTGTCTTAGTTTCCTAGCACTGCTTTAACACAAATACCACAAGTGGGTGGCTTTAAAGAATAGAAATGTATTCCCACAGTTTTGGAGGCTAAAAGTCCAAATCAGGGTCTCAGCTGTACTGATTCCTTTATCGATAGCTCAAAGGCGCCCTGGTGGTGCAACGGTTAAGCACTCTGCTGCTAACCAAAAGGTTAGCAGTTTGAATTCACCAGCCACCCCATGGGAGAAAGATGTGGGAGAAAGATGCGGCAGTCTGCTTCCATAAAGCATATAGCCTTGGAAACCCTATAGGTCACTATGAATCAGAATCAACTCAGTGGCAATGGGTTTATAAGCCTCCTCCTTCTCAATTTCAAGGCATGGTCCTCCCACCAGGACCGTGAACTGATCAATCCCATCGGTAGACCATAGGTCATTTAATTTGCATAGCCCCAGACAACTATTTTGTGGGAGTTACAAGAACCACGACTAGAAAGGCCATATAAAAGCAAAAGCATTGTACAAAGAAAACCTTATACATCCACAGGTATAGGCATTAGGATTCCAACACATATTTTGGGGGGACACAATTCAATCCATAACAATTTCCCTGTCTCCAGGACCTACCTTTCTTATCCTTAAGCCAGGGTAAGCCCTACCCTCTACTATGCTCAAGTGTGAGGAATAGCCAGGATTTTCTCCCTCAGAAACCATACTAAACTGAAGAGCCCCGCCATATCCAGGGATGTTCATACTCAGGAAAATGCCCCCAGCTCTCTCTCTTGAATTTAGTCAGTCTTTCCTTTAAGAAGAGAACATATAAGAATATATAAGATTGGGATTCTGGGAACATGCTGGTGTAAACAGACCATAGTTCTGACCCTCCCCTACAAATATAAACAAGGTGCTTAACTTTGAGGGACTCTGAATCAGGGAACAGAGGAAAGCAGCAGGGAGCTGCAAACAGGCAAGAATAAATGAATCAACAACAAGTTGCATGCTATAAAGAAACTGCTTCCCCCACAGTCCCTGCCCCTCCCCCCAGCCATGTGGGCCAGCAGCTGCTGTGAACTGGGGAAGTGGCCCCAGAAAAAGAGCCTGCTTCCCTAACCACCACAGCCCCTCCTGTACAAAGAGAGGACCACAAGCTTCTGCTCTAAAATCAACAAGGCAGACCTCCCCAGGGGTCTGTTTGGAGTGTGCCAGGACCTCCCCTACCTGGACACTGTTGGCTGCAAGCCTACTGCTAATTGTTATTGAAGACCCATGCAATGGAGTCTGCTCTCATAGTCAACAATCTACCTGCCTCCCTGCATGCCCCATAGCTCAGGCCTCTGAAATCAACAGCACAGACCTCCCAAGGAGTTAGATCAGATCTGTCTGCTTCCCCTTTTGGTCAGTGCTGAGGACTGCTGACTGAGGCTACTGTGTGATAGGAAGCAGGCATCTTTAGTGGAGGCTACACCCACAGTCAACATACTACAGGGGCAGGGGGAAGGCAGTCTGATAGCAACAAGGCAGACCTCCTTAAGGCTCCATTCAAAATGTGACAACTCCTCCCCAAACTGGTAACCATTGGCTGCTGGACTGATACAAACTCCTACATAAGATTCCCTGCAGTAGAGTCAAGAGGTGGGTCACCTAAGTAGAGACTGTTTCCCCAACCACAACTGAGCCACTGGAGCTCTGAAACCAACAAGATAAATCTCTCAGAGGTCTTCTAAGGAGTGCCGACCCCTCCTTCCCCTGAAATGGAGGAAAGTCTGCCTGTGCTTCCCCTGAATGCCAGCTCAGATATAAGTAGCCCCCAACAGAGCAGGGAAGAATGCCTTGGGCAAAACTGGGGGCAACACTCAGCCCTGAAGGGGGCTCAGTGGTGGGTTTTCCAACTAAAAATGTGGTTGCAGAAACAGAGAAGGGAAAGGAGTAATATATAACCAGAGAGAGAGGACTGTGCCCCTGGTGGACAGATTCATTAGTACATGATATCTTGCCTGAGTGGCAGTGCCAGCTGGTGGACAGACTGACCACAGCCTGTTCTATGGTGTGTTTGGGAGAGATTGAAAGTTAAAAACCAAGATCTGGGACTTTCTAATCCTAATTAAACCAGGGAGGGAGAAGGAGCTATCACAGAGAGGGAGAGGAAACAGTAAGTAAAGGCTGAAGATTCTGCCCACCTAAGAGTTTTTTCCAGAAAGTAGTGTGGGAAAAATATCAAATACTGGGGAAAACTGGGAAAGTTGACACTCTCAAGAATTCTGATGCCCCAACAAAAAATCACAAGACACACAAAGAGCAGAGAAATAATGGCCCATTTAAATGAACACGACAAAGGAATGAAAGCACATCTAAGGATGATCAAATAATGAAAAGAGTGGAAGAACATTAAACATAATTAAAGAACTAAGGGAAAACATAGAAAAAGAGCTAAAATAAAGAAAGAAAACAATGCATGAACAAAATGAGTACCTAAAAAAAGAGATATTGCAACTGAAAGGGACAATAACTGAAATGAGAAACACAGTAGAAGGATTACCAACAGATTTAATCAAGCAGATGAAAGAATCAACAAACTAGAGGATTAGATAGTTAAAATTACAGACTTTGAAAAGCAAAAAACAGAAGGCTGAGCACCGTTTAATGGAATTATGGAACAACAAGAGACCTAATATATGCATCGTGGGAATTCCAGAAGGAGATGAGAGAGAGAAAGGGACAGAAAGAATACTTGAAGAAATAATGACAGAAAATTTCCCCAATCTAACAAAAGACATAAATCTACAAATCCAAGAAGCTCAAGAACCCTAACCAGGATAAACCCAAAGAGATCTACACCAAGATATATCACAGAATGGCTCTCAAAAAGTAAAGATAAAGAGAGAATCCTGAAAGCAGTGAGAGAGAAGCAAACAATCACATACAAAGGATCCACAATAAGATTAAGTGCCAATTTCTCCCCAGAAACACTGGAGGCCAGAAGGCAATGGAATGATATGTTTAAAGTGATGAAAGAAAAAAAACTATCAACCAAGAATATTATACCCATTGAAACTATCCTTCAAGAATGAGGGTGAAATTAAAACATTCCCAGACAAACAGAAGCTGAGAGAGTTCATATCCACCAGACTGGCCCTACAAAAAATACTAATGGGAGTTCTATAGATGGAAAGGAAAAGACATTAGAAAGTAATTCAGAGCTATAGATAAAAAGAAAGATCCCCCAAAAAGGGTAATGCATGGACAAGTATAAGGGCTAGTAACAAGGTATTCATGCTTGATAATCCTAAATGTTTTGCCTTTAGTGTTTTTTAATAACAAATACATAAAAGGCAAAGATAAAATTATGTTACAGGCACAAGAAATATAAAGAGGTAATTAGTGATAACAACAACAAAAGGGAGGGGGGAGAGGAGTTGTATAGGTACAGAGTTTCTTGTATGTTACAGAAGTTAAGTTGGTACCATGTTACCCTAAACCAAAAAAAGAAAACCAAACCCATTGCCGTTCAAGTCGATTCTGACTCATAGTGACCCTAGAATGTTATAAATACAAGCTCTTAAATGTAATATTCATGGTAACCTCTGAGAAAATATATAAAAAATGTACACAAAAGGAAAGGAGAAGGGAAGCAAAAAGAATCACTACACTAAACCAACAAAACACAAAAGCAAGCAGTACTAAAGGACAAAGACAAAAAAGGCTCAAGACACACAAAAACAAATAACATAATGGCAGAAGTAAATCACTTCTTATCAGTGATTACGGTGAATGTAAATGGACTAAATGCTCCAATCAAAAGGCAGAGAGTGCAGAATGGATTAAAAAAAAAAAAAAAAAAAAAAAAAACCATGATCCAGCTATATGTTGTTTACAAGAGACACACCTTAAACCCAAGGACACAAATAGGTTAAAAGTAAAAGAATGTTTAAAAAAATATTCCATATAAACAATAACCAAAAGAGAGCTGGGGCAACAATCTTAATACAAGATAAAGTAGACTTTAAGACAAAATCTGTCAGAAGAGATAAAGATGGGCACTACATGTGATAAAAGTGTCAATTAATCAAGAAGATTCAACAATCATAAATATACATGTACCCAACATTGGGGAACTTTATATATAAACACTGATAGAATTAAGGGAATAATAGACAGTACTACAACAACAGTCGGAGGCTTCAATACACCACTTGCAGTATTTGACATAACATCTAGAAAGATCAACAAGGAAACACAACACCTGACAACACTATAACTAGACTTAACAAACATATATAGTAAACCAAGGAGGGGAAGCTTGCCCTTGGGAAGAACACCTAGTATATTTTTAAAAGACTCTCCTACAGGAGAGGTCCATCCTGTATTATCTTGCTAATCATGAATTCTCTAATGGAAACTTTGTTGTCACATGTAAATTTTTCTATGTTTCTTCTAGACAAACTTTGTGTGCTCCTTATGGATATATGTTTCTGTGTGGTAGCTCCAACTATACTAATTTAGATGATCCTTTCCAACTGGTAGTGAGTTTATGTGGGCAATCTCTTGTTTAGATTCCTGACAAATGTGTGGGCAATGGACTTTGAGAACTTTAGGATTATCTTTACATATTCATAGTAATAATGCTAGTAAATACTGAAAAGGTAATGTTAAAATTGTAAAATGAAAGTCAGAAGAAAACCATTGGTCCAACACTCAGGGTAAGGTTGATAGTTTTAATTCTTACTTATGGTATATCTGAAGTGGAGGAATCTTAAAGAAAATTTGTCAGTCACTATGGGACGAATGACAGATGAGATGGAAGCACAGCTGTGAGCTCTGATCTCATAAGCCAAGGTGACATGAGATAACAAAATAGCCTTAGATTTTTTTTATTGGTGTAGTCTGTGCCGTAGCAAATACCTCTTGTTACATTTGGATAAATAACACAGGAGAAGTAGAACAAGATATACATAGAATTAGACAGCAAGCTACTTGGTTACACACTGTAACACTCTTACAAACACCAGATTTGTTTGGTTGGTTACCATCAGGAATAAGTACATGGGCTAAATCACTATTACAAGGAATAGTAATATTCTTAGTCTACATCCCAGTAGTATTAGGCATAAAAAAATTTATCCTCTATTGTCTTACACACCTAAAAGGCAAAGAAGACCTCAGGCAAAAATGTTAATGTACGTTGAGTCTGCTCACTCTGGCAATGCCACTGACGAGAACATGCTCTTACTTAAGATCCTGGTGAAGAACCAGATGGTATCTGGTGGAAAACCAGCACCATGAGTTTAAAGAGCCTGTAATGGCCACCGTCTAGGAGCTCAACTAAGTCCAGGTATTGATAATTGATGTGTTATCTCCAATCTTCGATCAAAAGGAGGGAATGATTTAGGAAACAATATTGGAATCATTCATTCCCTTTCCTTGAGCATAGACAATGTGACCCAGCTGGAGCTGGGCTCATAAGGACTGGCAAGGACACCTTAACTGGGCTGTGAGGTATAAAGACAATAGCTAAGATAATCTTGTGTGGCATATATGCCATTTAAATATGGCTGCACTATTGACAACTGCAGCCCGCACAGGCCTCTATGCTGTATACGACATGTTGGAGACTTGTCAGCAATAAGAATGAGATTAGGCATGACTTGTTTTCCCAAACCTACTGCCCTGTTACTGATTGGCTTGTTTACCTGAATTCCTTCTCCCTTGCCCGAAACTTATCGTTACTCACCCAAAGCCCATTGTTCTGTTATTTGCTTTGCTGTTTGCTGTATTGACTATAAAATAAACTCCTGGGACTGAAGCCGGGTTTGACTCCTCAGAGTGACCCTCCTGGCCCCACTTCTCTGTAAGAGTTGTGACATTGGTTACTGTCTTCGCCATCCCACAATTAGTCGCCGCTGCGACAGATGGTGCCCTGTGTGAGGGAGAATGCTGTAGACATCCTTGCACTCAATCCCTGAAGGTAGTAAGTACAGGATGCGTCTATTTTGGGCTGCTCTTACAGCCCCGGGAGCGGCGGGGTTTTCCCGCAGGCGGAACTTTCCCAGACGTTCTCATCTCAGGCTGCTATAGCCCCGGGAGCAGTGGGGCTTTCTCGTACGTTCCCTCAAGGGATTTCAGGCTTCAGGCCAGGAGCTTTCCTATCATTCTTTTCTTCATTTTCCCTTTCCTCCTCGCTATAGGGAATTGTCTTTCTCCTGAGCAGCGTCAACACAAAACCCAGTTGTTGGGATTGTTAAAAGCCTCTAAGCTTAAGGTTTCAGAAGCTCTTACCCAACTTCTGCTTTTAATTGACTCTGCCATTTCCCAACAGGTAGCTAACCAGCAAGCAGCTGGAGTTCTCCAGCTTGCTTGTGAAAATGCTAATGCTGACTGTCGGGCTGTTTTAGCCCCCTTAAAGGCACAGAATCTTAATTTAGCTGAAATGATTAGAGCATGTCAAAACGTTGGCACAGAAACTCATAAGGCACAAGTATTAGCGGCAGCTCTCCGTCCACCCACTGCCACCTGTTTTGGGTGTGGTAAACCTGGACATTTTAAAAAGGACTGTCA
>NW_004444125.1:3583000-3583483 GCF_000243295.1 Trichechus manatus latirostris | reverse complement strand
ACCTCGCCCACAGGTCCTCTATAAAGAGCCTCAAAATCCGTCTGTTTGGCAAGGACCTGTAGAATTATTAACCTGGGGGCGAGGGTATGCGGCTGTTTTGTCTTCTACAGGTCCGCTTTGGATTCCTGCTCGACTAGTAAAACCATATCATGTTCCGGCGACAGCCACCCCGCTACCGCTGGGACCCGCTATATCCACTGACACTACCAGGGCCGCCAGCCGCTTCCGACTCCAGAGCCACAGCCGACACCAACGCCCCCTCCTCCAGAGAAGAAAACTGAACAACAAGGCTCTGCTGTGCCGATAACATGGAGAGGTTTGAAAGCCCTCTCCTCTAAAGCTGATAATATTCTCTCAGCTACCGGTGCCCCACTTACACCTGAAAACCTGTTTCTAGCTATGGCTTCCCTCGTGATACTCAATCCTCAATAGTCATCCTATATTATCTTGTTAATCAGTAATTTGTTAATCAGTAAGTTCCCA
>NW_004444125.1:3560103-3582559 GCF_000243295.1 Trichechus manatus latirostris | reverse complement strand
CCCTGTTACTGATTGGCTTGTTTACCTGAATTCCTTCTTCCTTGCCCAAAACTTATTACTCACCCAAAGCCCATTGTTCTGTTATTTGCTTCACTGTTTGCTGTATTGACTATAAAATAAACTCCTGGGACTGAAGCCGGGTTTGACTCCTCAGAGTGACCCTCCTGGCCCCACTTCTCTGTAAGAGTTGTGGCATTGGTTACTGTCTTCGCCATCCCGACAACTAGTCGCAGCTGCGACAATCTTGGAAAATATATTTTAGGGAACCTTTCACATAAAGCCAATCAAACAGAACACAAAAGACTTTCTACCCTTTTTCTATTAGCATTTAGTGAATAGAAAATTATTGGACCAATGAAGACCCTCCTGACTCTCGTTACTGAAACCTGTACCAATGATTGTTAAGAAAGACAATTTAAAATGTAGGATCACAGTTTCTAGCCAATCTGAAAAGGCTAAGCTTTCAATGGTTTTGCCCGTTTGCAATGTTAATGTATACAGATGATTCTGTAATGGTCTTTGGACTCTGGCAGACATGGTTGTGGCAGTATGCTTGTCCATTTTCCCATTCTTGCCTATTCTGTAATATTCTTTGGACACAGGCAGACACGGCTCTAGTAACATGCTTGTCCATTTTCCCACTTTTGTCTGTTCTGTGATATTTCCTTGGACTCTGGCAGACATGGCTCTGGCAGCATGGTTGTCTACTTCCCACCTTTGCCTTTTTGAATATATGCCAAATAAAACTTTCTTTTTGCTTTTAAAAAAACATATATAGAACACTCCACTCCAAAACAGCACAATATACATTTTACTCCAGTGCACATGGATCATTCTCCAGAATATACCACATTTTAGGTCACAAAACAAGTCTTGACAAATTTAAAAAGATTGAAATCATACAAAGTATTTTCTCTGATCACAATGGAGTAAAGCTAGAAATCAATAACAGAAAAAAAACCTGGAAAACACACAAACATGGAAATTAAACAACACACTATTAAACTACCAATGGGTCAAAGAAGAAATCATAAGGGAAATCCCAAATTTATTAGAGTCAAAGGAAAATGAAAGCACAACATACTAAAACGTATAGGATGCAGCAAAGACAGTACTCTGAGGGAAACTTATAGCAACAAATGCCTACATTAAAAAGAAGAAAGATCTCAAATTAACAGCCTAACTTGACAACTCTAGGAACTAGAAAGATCAAGTGAAGCCTAAACCTACCAGAAGAAAGGAAATAACAAAGATCAGAGCAGAAATAAACAAAATTGAAAACAGAAAACTAATAGAGAGAATCAATAAAAACCAGAAGCTTGTTCCTTGAAAAAAATTTAAAAAAATGACAAACCTTTAGCTAGACTGAGGAGCCCTGGTGGCACCGTGGTTAAGAGCTCGGCAGCTAACTAAAATGTCAGAGTTCGAATATACCAGCAGCTCCTTGGAAAACCTATGGGGCAGTTCTACTCTATTCTATCACTATAAGTCGGAATCAACTTAATGGTAATGAGTTTGGTTTGGTTTTGGTATAGGGTTGCTATGAGTCAGAATCAACTCGACAGCAATGGATTTTAGCTAGACTGACAAAGAAGAGAAAAGATGCAAATAACCAAAATAAAAAATGAAAGCAGGAACAACTGACCCAATGGAAATAAAGAGAATTATGACAGAATATTATAAACAACTGTACAGCAATAAACTGGATAACCTAGAGGAAATGGACAAATTCTTAGATGCACACAACCTACCCAAACTGACTCAAGAGGAAATAGAAAGTCTCATTAGACCCCTAAAAAGTGAAGAGATCAAATCAGTAATCAAAAACCTCCTAACAGCTTCTGTCCAGCAGTGAGATGAGAAGGCAGAGAGGGTTAGCAGCTGGTTGAATGGGCATGGGAAATCAGGAGTGGAAAGGAGGAGTATAGGGAGAGCAATTATGGTCACATAACAATGTATGTATAAATTTTTGTATAAGAGACTAACTTGAAATGTAAACTTTCACTTAAACTACAACAATAAACAAACAAAAAAACCGTCTAACAAAAAAAAGTCCTGGACTGGAAGGCTTCACTGGGGAATTCTACCAAACATTTACAGAACTGACACTAATACTGTTTAAACTCTTTCAAAAGATAGAGAAAGAAGGAATACTGCCTAATTCATGCTATGAAGCAAACATAACCCTGATACCAAAACCAGACAAAGACATCTCAGGAAAAGAAAACTACAGGCAAATATCTCTTATGAACATAGATACAAAAGTCCTCAATAAAATATTAATGAACAGAATCCAACAGCACATTAAAGGAGTCATACACCATGACCAAGTGAGATTTATTCCAGGAATGCAGGGATGGTTTAACATTAGAAAATGAATCAACATGATACGTCACATCAGTAGAACAAAGGAAAAGAACCACATAATCATCTCTATAGAACAGCAAAAGGACTGATAAAATCCAACACCCTTTCTTGATGAAAACCCTAAAGAAGATTGGAATAGAAGGGAAATTACTCAATATGATTCAGGACACATACGAACAGCCAACATTATACTTAATGGAGAAAGACTGAGAACTGAGAACTTCCCCCTGAAATTGGGAACAAGACAAGGTTGCCCACTCTCACCACTTCTATTCTATACTGTATTAAAAGTCCTAGCCAGAGCAATAAGACAAGAAAAAAAAATAAAAGCTATCCAGATTGGAAAAGAAGTAAAATTATCTCTATTCACAGATGATATGATCCTATATACAGAAAATCCCAAAAAGCCCATAAGAAAACTTACAGAGCTAATAGAGGAATTTAGCAAAGTTGCAGCGTACAGGTCAACAAACAAAAATCAGCTGGGTTTCTATACACTAGCAATGAGAAATCTGAAAGGAAAATTAGGGAAATTTACAATAGCATCAAAGAGAAAGAAATACCTAGGAATAAATCTAACCGGAACATGAAGGACTTATACAATGAAAACTATAAAACATTGCTGAAAGAGATTAAAGAATACATAAATAAATGGAAAGATGCTTCATGTTCATGGATTGGAAAACTTAATAATATTGCTAAGATGTCAACACTACCCAAAGCTATCTGTAGATTCAACACCATCTCGATCAAAATTCCAACAGCTTTCTTTACAGAAATAGAAAAAGCAATCCTCAACTTTATGTGGAATGGCAAGAGGCCCCGAATAGCTAAGCAATGTTGAAAGAGAAGAACAAAGTAGGAGGACTCATACTTCCTGATTTTAATACGTACTATATAGCTACAGTAATCAAAATAGCCTGGTACTTCTATTAACAATAGACTCATAAACCAATGGAATAGAATTGAGAGTCCAGAAATAAACCCACACATCTATGGTCAACTGATTTTTGACAAGGGTGCTAAGTCAATTCAATGGGGAAAGAAGGATCTCTTCAATAAACGGTGCTGGAAAAATTGGATTTCCACATGCAGAAAAATGAAACGGGATCCATGTCTCACATCATACACTAAAACAAATTCAAAATGCATTAAGGACCTAAACGTGAAAACTAAAACCATAAAATTCTTAGAAGAAAATGCAGGAGCAATGCTGTTATGCCTAGCTTTTAACAGTGGATTATCTAATATAATAACAAAAGCACAAACAGCAAAAGACAAAATAAATAAGTGGGACCTCATAAAAATTAAAGACTTTTGTGTATCAAAAAATCTTATCAAAAAAGTGAAAAGACAAGCTACCAACTGAGAGAATATCTCCAAAAAACCATATATCCAATAAGAATCTAATAACTAAAATACATATAAAGCTTCGACAACCTAGCAACAAAAGACAGATAACACGATCGTAAAAAGGGAAAAGGACCTGAATAGACATTTCACCAAAGAGGACATTCAAATGGCCACCAAACACGTGAAAAAATACTCAGCATCATTAGCATCAGAGAGATGCAAATCAAAACCACAATGAGATACATTTCACTCCCACTAGGATGGATAGGATTAAAAACAAACAAAAACAAAACCAGAAAAAAACAGATATTGGCAAGGATGTGAGGAAATTGGAACCCTTATCCACTTCTGGTGGGAATGCAAAATGGTACAGGCGTTGTGGAAAACAGTGTGGCAGTTCCTCAAAAAACTAAAAATAAAACTACTGCATGCCCCAGCAATTCCACTCCTAGATATACACCCAAAAGACTTGAAAGCAGAGACTCAAACAGAGACTTGTACACCAACGTTCACTGCAGCACTATTCACAATAGCCAAAAGATGGAAACAGCCTAAATTCCCATCAACAGATGACTGGATAAACAAAATGTGGTACATACATACAATGGAATACTACTCAGCCAGTGGGAGAAATGAAGTTTTGATACATGCTACAATATGAATGGAGCTGGAAGACATTATGGTTGAGTGAAATAAGTCAATCACAAAAGGACAAATATTCTATGACCTCATTTATATAAAAAGACAAGAAAGGGCAAATGTGTAGAGAACAAAGTTTATTAGTGGTTATCAGGTGGGAAGGAAGGGTTAACATGCTGGAAATATCACATTGATTAAGGGTTGCACAGCTACTTATTATAATTGCTGTCAATAAATTGTACACCTGTAAAACACTGAATTGGCAAAAATTGTGGAATAGATATATTTACAACAGGACAAAAAAAAAAAAAGAGTAGCTGCTGAGGCTTCTTATGTACAACCAAAAACCTCATGGGATTTGGTTTTTTTGTTTGGAGGTTTAGGGTCATGGTTTCATGGGACATTCCAGTTAATTGGCCTAATAACATGTTTGGTGCTTCTGTTCTACCGCCTAGTCCAAAGTGTAGTGCCTAGGATCTTAAAAGCTTCCAAACAGCCATCCAAGGCACAACAATTGGTCTCTGTTTGCCTGGAATGACAGAGGAAGAAGGAGAGTCAGGAATAGGAGGAGGATATGGAATGTGTAGCTAATTGCCTCCATGAACAATTGACTCCTTTGCCATGAGACCAGAAGAACTGGATGGTGACTGGCTACCATTACTGAACATTTTGATTAAAGATTCCATAGAAGAATTCTGATCAAAAGCAGGGAAATGCAGAACAGAATTTCAAATACTCATGGACTGTAGACATCCTAGTGCTATGAAGGTTAGATGAACCCCTGAAACTATTGCCCTGAGATAATCTTTAAACCTTAAACCAAAAATATCCCCTAAAGTCTTCTTAAAACCAAACAATAGTTTAGCTTAACTAGTAAAATAGGTCTTTGAGCATTATGCTCTTTTAAGAACTATCTACATGGGATCAAATTGACAAAAGTAATTTGAGAGATTATATAGGAACCTTAGCGGACAGGGAATTTATGTTAATGGGGGAGGAACAACTCAGAAAACGAGAGTCAGAATGGTTACACAACTCGAAGAATGTAATCAATGTCACTGAATATTGTACATGTAGAAACTGTTGGTGTATGTTTTGCTGTGTATATTCCCAACAACAAAAACAAAATGAAATAAAAAAATAAATAATATATAAGATTATCATAGCACTGGCCTTACACACATAATATTTGGAGAATATAAGCAAACCTGCAGTCACCCTAGCAGGTTATAATCTAGTTGCTTAAGTCACTTATCCAAGCCAGAACAACTGTTTTCAGAACCCAAAACATGCCACAATCCAGATCCCCATTGTTTTATTGCCTGTTTCAGAAGAATAATAGGTAGTAATGGTTTAGCTAACAGTGGGGTCTTTATTTTGTACAGGCTTTGGGGCAAGGGTGGGGAATTCAAGCCTGTATGAATCATTTAAGGAGCCCTGGTGGAGCAACGGTTAAGAGCTTGACTGCTAACTGAAAGGTCAGTGGTTCGAGCCACTAGCTGCTCTGCGGGAGAAAGATGTGGCAGTCTCTTCCGTAAACATAACAGCTTTGGAAACCCTATAGGGCAGTTCTACTCTGTCCTATAAGGTCACTATAGGGTCACTATGAGTCAGAATTGACTCAAAAGCAATGGGTTTGGTGTCTTGGTTATCTAGTGCTGTTATAACAGAAATACCACAAGTGGATGGTTTTAACAAAGAGAAGTTTATTCTTTCACAGTCCAGTGGGCTAGAAGTCCAAATTCAGGTCGCTGGCTCCAGGGGAAGGCTTTCTCTCTCTGTCAGCTCTGGAGAAAGGTCCTTGTCATCAGTCTTCCCTCGGTCTGGGAGCATCTCAGCACAGGAACCTCAGGTTCAAAGGATGCACTCTGCTCCTAGCACTGCTTTCTTGGTGGTATGAGCTTCCCTATGTCTCTCTGCTTGCTTCTCTCTTTTATATCTCAAAAGAAATTGGCTTAAGACACTATCTAATCTTGTAGATCTTATCAATGTAACTGCCACTAATCCATCTGATAACATCATAGTGATAGGATTTACAACACATAGGGAAATCGCACCAGATGACAAAATGGTAGACAATCATGTAATACTGGGAATCATGACCCAGCCAAGTTGATGGATATTTTGGGGGAACACAATTCAATCCATGACAGTTTGGGTTTTTTTGGGGGGGGGTGAGGGGGAGACGAATCATTTTGTTCCCTAGAATACCACCAGAATGACAGAAAGAAATCGTAGAAACTATTTTGAGATTGGAAACAAAAGCTTTGGAGAAATGCTCTACTTGAGACAGGATATTTCACTTGGAGAGCAAAGTATGTTCAGTGTTAGATAAGTTCATCAGACTAAGATCATAAAAGAAATTTCCTCATAATTTTGAAAATGGTATACACTCAGCCTCCACAAACATATAATTCCTTAAGAAAGTAGACTGTCCTGGAAGGGGAAAGGAGGTTTATGGTAGATATATGTAAGTTGTTTCTGTGCTCTTGCTTTGCTTTAATACTGGGGCAGAATCCTAGAAGACCAGGTTGCTATGATGGGACAAGCCAGAGAGCAACATAGAAGTCACCATACTTGCTGACTTTTAGTGCACACTTAATTGATGGAACAAGCTGATGCTCACAGGAGTGGAATAGACCTTGACAGCGTGGCATGCACCTTGGCATAGATTGTTCAAGAGGTTCTCTACTGAGAGGCCAGAATCTAGGTCCTACAGCAAGAATTCAGGTTGGTCCTGTGTTATGGATTGACCTGTGTCTCCCTAAAAAAATTATCAAAGTCTCAACCCTCGGTACGTGTGTATGATGGTTAAGATTGTGTGTCAGCTTGGCTGGGCTATGATTTTTAGTGTTTTGGCAGTCGTATAACGTCGTGATCACTTCCCTGTTGAAAACTGATATGCATTCACTCCCATGATGGGATCTGCTGTGAGTAGCTAATCAGTTGAAAGGGAGTTTCCTTGGGCATGTGGCCTGCATCGAGTGTGGATGGACATTTTGGCAGGTGTCTTAGTCATCTAGTACTGCTATAACAGACATAACACAAGTGGATGGCTTTAACAAAGAGAAATTTATTCTCTCACAGTCTAGTAGGCTACAAGTCCAAATTTAAGGCATCAGCTCCAGGGGAAGGTTTTCTTTGTCAGCTCTGGAGGAAGGTCCTTGTCGTCAATCTTCCCCTGGACTAGGAGCTTCTCTGTGCAGGAACTCCAGGTTCAAAGGATGCATTCTGCTCCCCGTGCCGCTTTCTGGGTGATATGAGGTCCCCATGTCTCTCCACTTGCTTCTCTCTTTTATATCTCAAAAGAGATTGGGTTAAGATACTGTCTAATCTTGTATAGCTCATCAATATAACTGCCACTAATCCATCTTATTACATCATAATGATAGAATATACAACACATGGGGAAATCACATCAGATTACAAAATGGTAGCCAATCATATAATACTGGGAATCATGACCTAGCCAAGTTGACAGATATTTTGGGAGGACACAATTCGATCCATGACAACAAGGCTCAGGGGCTTTTGCTCATTCTGGATCCTGCTGCTGGCTCCTGTTCATCTGACCTCTGGTTCTTGGGACTTGAACTAGCAGCTTACCTGCCGTCTTGCCTGCCGATCTTAGGATTCATCAATCTTCACAGCCTGTGAGCAACAGCCTTGCTCTCTGACCTGCTGATCTTGGGATCGCCAGCGCCTATGGCTACATGAATCAGGAGAAGCCTCTATCCTGACCCACGGACTTGGGACGTTCCAGCCTCTATGACAGTGTGAGCCATTTCCTTGACATAAATCTCTCTCTCTCTCTCTCTCTCTCTATATATATATATATATATATATATGCGCTTTACTGATTTTGCTGCTCTAGAGAACCCAGCCTAAGACAGTGTGAATGTGACTTTATTTGGAAAAGAGTTTTTGCAAATTACTTAACATCAGGTCATAGTGGAGCAGGGTAGGCCCTAATTCAATGACAGGTGTCCTTATATAAAAAGAGGAGAAGAGACACAGATCGACACACAGGGAAGATGGCCATATGAACACAGAGAAAGAGATTGGAGTTATGCTGCCATGAGCCAAAGGCACCCTGATGGCACGGTGGTTAAAGTGCTTGGCTGCTAACTGAAAGATCAGTGGTTCGAACCCACCAGCTGCTCCGCAGGGAGAAAAGACCTGGCGATCTGCTTCTGCAAAGATTACAGCCTTGGAAACCATATGGGGAAGTTCTGCTCTGTCCTACAAGTTCACTCTGAGTTGGAATAGACTTGATGGCGCAAAGCAAGGAAAGCCTAGGGCTACCAGAGGCTGGAAGAGGCAAGGAAGAGTTCTCCCCTAGAGACTTTGGTGGGAGCATGGCCCAGTGAAACCTAGTAGACTTCTAGCCTTCAGAACTGTGAGAGAATAAATTTCTGTTATCTTAAGCCACCCACTTTGCAGTAATTTGTTATGGCAGCCTTAGGAAACTAATACACCTGAATTTCCCTCCTTCACCATGGTTTCCTCAGGCTACAGAAAAGTGGCTTAAGAACTATACCCAGTACTCAAACTATAGCTCTGAAAGGAAAACAAATTGGTTCCGGATGAGTGAGAAATCTATCAAAAAGATTTCCCTCATACTAGCTCAAAACAAATAGAAAGTCTCCCAGGTCTGCCCATAATAACCTTGAATTGAAAGGAAAAAAAAAAAAGTGGCCTTAACAGTAGGCAAACATACTAACCAGTTGCATCTGAGCAGTTCCTTCAGTTTTTTTTCTTTTGTTAAATCAAACAAGAGTAAATTGAACACTGTATTTTAAAAACATTTTATTTTTAAAATAGCGTTGAAGAACGACTCTATTCCTGTTAACATCCCTCTATCTACATCTCTTTCTATCCATCCTTCTGTCTGTACTTATGCATGTAATGGTGTTCATCAACTGTAAATATCAGCATTTTTGTGATATTAAATTTAGGATGATTCCAATTTTTCTGTATTACTTGCATTTTTTAAAGGGCTTGTATTTTTTTTAAATTAAAAACAACAAAGTTATGAAAGGAGTTTACAAGAAGTTTCACAAACAGTTCTAGTGGAAAAGGGGCATTTGCAGAGAGAATATTAAAATGGCATTTTGCTCTAAGATGTCATGTCTAAATTGGTCATTCTCAATCATGGCTATACATTATAACCTCTGAGGAGCTTTTAAAAAATATCAATGTCCAGGCTTCAGCCCAAACCCATTAAATAAAAATTTCTGAGGTGGGGCCTGGGAATTGTTGTTGTTACGTGCTGTCCAGTCAGTTCCGACTCACAGCGACCCTATGTACAACAGAATGAAACACTGCCCGATACTGTGCCATCCTCACAATCATTGCTATGTTTGAGCCCACTGTTGCAGCCACTATGTCAATCCATCTCATGAGGGTCTTCCTCTTTTTTGCTGACCCTCTACCAAGCATGATGTCCTCTTCCAGTGACTGGTCCCTCCTGATAACATGTCCAAAGTCCATAAAACGAAGTTTCGCTGTTGTTGCTTCAAAAGAGCTTTCTGGCTGTACTTCTTCCAAGACATGTTTGTTCGCTCTTCTGGTAGTCTATGGGATATTCAATATTCTTCACCAACACCATTATTCAAAGGTGTCAATTCTTCTTCAGTCTTCCTTATTCATCGTCTAGCTTTTGCATGCAATGAGGCAATTGAAAACACCATGGCTTGGGTCAGGCACACCTCAGTCCTCAAAGTGACATCTTTGCTTTTTAACACTTTAAAGAGGTCTTTTGCAGCAGATTTGTCCAATGCGACACGTCATTTGATTTCCTGACTGCTGCTCCCACGGGCTTTGATTGTGGATCCAAGTAAAATGAAATCCTTGACAACTTCAATCTTTTCTCCATTTATCATGATGTTGCTTACTGGTCCAATTGTGAGGATTTTTGTTTTCTTTATGTTGGGGTGCAATCCATACCGAAGGCTGTGGTCTATGATCTTTATCAGTAAGTGCTTCAAGTCCTCTTCTCTTTCTGCAAGCAAGGTTGTCATCTGCATATCGCGGGTTGTAAACGAGGCTTCCTCCAATCCTGATGCCCCATTCTTCTCCATATAGTCCAGCTTCTCTGATTATTTGCTCAGCATACAGATTGAATAAGTATGGTGAAAGGATACAACCCTGACACACAGCTTTCCTAATTTTAAACCACAGTATCCCCTTGTTCTGTTCAAATGACTGTCTCTTGATCTATGAACAGGTTCCTCATGAGCACAATTAAGTGTTCTGGAATTCCCATTCTTTGCAATGTTAACCATAATTTGTCATGATCCACATAGCAGTCAATAAAAAAAGGTAAACATCTTTCTGGTATTCTCTGCTTTCAGCCAAGATCCATCTGACATCAGCAAGGATATCCCGCGTTCTGAGTCCTCTTCCGAATCAGGCTTAAATTTCTGGCAGTTCCCTGTCAATGTACGACAGCAGCTGCTTTTGAATGATTTTCAGCAAAATTTTACTTATGTGTGATATTAATGATATTGTTCGATAATTTCTGCAGTCTATTGGATCACCTTTCTTTGGAATGGGCACAAATATGGATCTCTTCCAGTCCATTGGCCAGGAAGCTGTCTTCCAAATTTCTTGACATAGATGAGTGAGCACCTCCAGTGCTGCTTCCATTTGTTGACGCATCTCAGTTGGTATTCTGTCAATTCCTGGAGGCTTGCTTTTCACCATTCCATTCAGTGCAGCTTGACTTCTTCAGTCCATCAGTTCTTAATCATATGCTACCTCCTGAAATGTTGATATATTTAAAATGTTCCCGGGTGATTCTGGCATATGCGCTAGTCGCGAACCACTTGTCTCAAAAGGCCGTATAGATACTGCCTTAGTTATCAAGTGCTGCTATAACAGAAATACTACAAGTGGATGGCTTTAACAAACAGAAATTTATTTACTCACAGTTTTGGAGCCTAGAAGTCTGAATCCAGAGCTCAGGCCCTAGGGGAAAGCCTTCTCTCTCTGTCAGCTCTAGTGGAGCTTCTGCTTCCTGGTTCGTTGGAGATCTCCATGTGTCTTGGCATCTATTTTACCCCATCTCTCCTCTATTCCCTGTTTAATCTCTTTTATATCTCAAAAGAGATTGACTCAAGATACACCCTGCACTAACCCTGCCTCATTAACACAACAAAGACAACCATCCCCAAACAAGATTATGACCACAGGTATAGAGGTTAGGATTTACAACACATATTTTGGGGGGACACAATTCAATTCGTAACAGATACATTCCCAAGGTGCAATGTATATTGTTGGAAAGTCAGGGCATCGTTCCATCCTGTGCCTCCACCAGCTCACAGGAAGATCCATACCAGGACCTGTTACTAAGAGGAAGAAAGAGGGGAGAATGAATACTGGATAGGATGTTAGCAGTTATCAGCCATAGGCTGATTTCCCTTGTGGTTTTAAGATGCCTGTCAACAGGAACTGGGGCAACATGCTTTCTTGCTCACATCCAGAAGGAGAGAGAGATTAACTTCTTTTTCCCAGATGCTCTGAGCTGGCACATCTTTGCCTCTCACTGGCTCAAAATGAATAAGGCACATCCATTACAGAACCAGTTCCTAGCAAGCTAGATAGAATTACTGTGATTGGCTTACCAAGGCTTCTCAAACTTTATTGTGCACAGGAATTACCCAGGAATCTTGTTAAAATGCCGATTCTGATTCAGTAGGTCAGGAGTGGGGCCAAGATTGTGCATTTCTAACAAGCTCTGAGATGATTAGAATGGCTGTTGAGGCATCAATTACAATGTCCACCTTAACTATCAAGCATACCAGATACTTACGTTAGCTGAGGAATATATTGTTTCAGTGGAGGAAAATCTACAGGATAAGCCAATTATAATCAGAAGGTGCTTAATGAGGATGGCCAGACAGTAAAGCATATGTGAAGGCACAGAAGCAAGAAACTGCCCACTGACCATAGGGAATCACAAGTAGTTGCTGGAGAGGAGGCAGAGGCAGAGGCAGATCCCTAAGTGCTGGGCTTTATTCTGTGCTCTACAGAGCACAGAACCCTTAAGAGATTCTCCAATTAAAAAAGTCTTTTTTCTGTGGTCAGATATGTCTGGGAAATGTTGCAAACTACGAACCTCAATTGGAAACTTACAATGCATATTTTGATTTTAAAGGTGAGGAAGAAGCCCTGGTGTCGCAGTGGTTAAGCACTCGGCTGCTAACTGAAAGATTGGCAATTCGAACCCACAAGCTGCTCTGCAGGACAAAGATGTGGTAGTCTGCTTCTGTAAAGATTTACAGCCTTGGAAACCCTATGGGGCAGTTGTACTTTGTCCTATAGGGTCGCTAAGAGTCAGAATCGACAATAATAACAAGAAGTCCGGCAGTAAACATAATACCTCATAGGCGGGACCAGCTACATAATTTGTGGGGTTTGGTTTAAAATGAAAATGAGATGCCTCTTGTTTAAGAACTATTAAGACTTTTAAGACAGTGACAACAGAGCATTAAACCAACTGCAGAGCCTTTTTAATCACGGACTACAAGGTAACAAGCCCATGAAGCTGGCCCTGCTCATGCATATATAAAAAAACCAAAACCATTGCCATCGAGTCGATTCTGACTGCAATGTATAGGAAGTGCTTTGGTACTCGTGGACTGTAAGTATACACACAGCTTTTAGCTAGGACTCTGAGATGGAACATAAACTCACTTCATCTAGCTTAAGCAAAAGGCACAATTTATTACAAGGATCCAGAAATACGTCTCAGGATCCAAGAGTAGAGGCAGCCAGCCAGGCAGAGGAACAAAGTGGAACAGAAACATTGTCAGGACTCTCCATTTCTCTCGCAATCACACTTTGTATGAATCCCTATCCACGTGGTGGGTCCAAGTCAGCCTAGAAATCCCAGCTTCAAGATACTTCCCAAGGGGAGATTGGGATCTTGTAGTTCCAACTCTGTATTCTGAGGGAGGACTGTTTGCCCACCTATTTTCACCTGGACTAAGCAACTGTATATTAAGACTTTTGAACTGTTATCAGTCCAATTGATGGGAAAGGAGAAGGCAGGCAATGTTTGTCCACCACAGTGTCTCTCCCATACTTGCTTGATGGTAAGACATTTCTTAAAGGAACATCTATGAACAATCAACAGAGCATGCTTAGGGCATGCTGTTGTGGGATGGGAAGCAGCAGAGTAGTTGGAAGCAGGGGACTGAGTGCCAGGAATCAGATTTGCATTTTAAATGACAGTAAACAACTGACTGGGATGAGACTGGAGACAGAAAGGCTAATTAAGATCCTGCTACAAAAATCCAGACCTGGTATTACTGGGGATGCAGAGGAAGAGTCTGTCTCCAGAAATATTTAGGAAGTAAAATCTGCAAGCCTTGGCAAGTTATCAATATGGGAGTGGGAGACCAGAAGAAGAGCAGATAGCTCCAAGGATTAATTTGGGGAACTGAATAGGTGGTGAGACCACCAACTGTGAGATAATGCAAGTGTTGGGGGTGGAGGGTGGGTGTGAATTCTGTTTTTAACATGTTTGGTGTCAGGAAGACTATTCAAGTGGAAATATCTAGAAGTCTGGAAGTTGGGTCAGAGGTAAGGCCTTGAGACAGATTTTGATGTCATAATCTTTTTGGTAATAAAAATAGAAATATTCGCTCATTCAGTAAATGATTATTAAATACCCTACTATGACCCAGGCACTGGGGGAGCACGGCAAGGAACAAAAGATACATGGGTCCCTGCCCCCACGGAGGTTATGGTTGCCCAGGAAAGAGAGATCAAGCAAAGTAATTACAAGGCACTGAATGTTTACAAAGTGCAGAATATAAGGAGAGTCAGGAGCTGTGCAAACTGTTAAGAACAAAACAGATAAGGTGCCCACGCTCTTCTACATCACAGCTGTGTGACAGAAATGTTACCTGTGTGGGGAAGCCACAAATTGGGTGACAACTCTGGAATCACTGCTGCCGGAAGAACTGAGCCAAGAGGGTGGCTGTGCCTCTGCAGTGCCCATTTGTCTCTAACCAGTCGGTAAGTTGGAGAGCTAAGTGTGGTCAGCGAGGGTGGGCATGCAGATCACTGGTCCAGCTTAAAACCAACCAGTTTCCTGTTTGCTTTGTTTAACATTATCATTTGTGGTGGAGTGGACTCCCACTCATGGTGACTCCCTGTGTGTCAGAATAGAACTGTGTTCCACAGGGTTTTCAAAGGCTGATTTTTTGGAAGTAGATCACCAGGCCTTTCTTCTGAAGCGCCTCTGGATGGATTCTGAATCTCCAACCTTTCAGATATCCGGAGAAGCGTTAACCATTTGCACCACCCAGGGATTCTGTGGAGGTCAGCAATTTGCTGAGCGCTGGCCCTCACTTGCCCAGGGAGAAATGAGAAGGGTGACAATCCACTTAACGGGTACAATTTTCAGCACAAAATGCGTCTGCATCGTGTAGTTGAGGGGAGTCGGTAAGGGTGAGATCTACAGGCCTGAATGAATGTCCAGCTCGTGTGGGTGACAGCACTCTGGGAGCGAAGTGCTAGGAGTACATCGCGGTGGGTGGCGCAGGCAGTTAGAGGAGAACAAAGAGCTACGGGGGAGGTAGGGGAGGGTAAGCGAATTCGGAAGTTGAGGCCCCACGCGGGAAGACAGAGCAGAACGCAGCGTTCCGAAACACCACGCTTGCGCCGACCGAGCTACGCGCACGCCCCTATAAAGCGCCGCCAACGCCGCCCCTCATCTGATGAAGGGAACGCCAGCCGCAACGTCCCAGAAATAGCTGCGAACCCGCAAGGTGAGGGCGGGGGAATGCACGCCACAGGGACGGCTGAAAACGCGAAAGCGCAAACAGCGTGCGCACGCGCAGAGCTCCCGCCTGTCCGCTCCCGGAGCGCGGGAGAATGCCCGGAGGCCACTGAGAGGAGTCGTACCCCCGTGAGTGGCTCTCCCGCCCCTTTTTCCCGGAGTGCATTGCGCGCGCCCGGTGGGCGGGGGGAGGGGAGGGGAGGCGGCGGTGGTAGCCATGTTGTTGTGAGTCTCTGTGTCTCAACCTCAGTACTTCGGTGGTTCGGAGGAGGAGGGGGAGGAGAAGGAGGAGGTGGGGTGGGGGGGAGGGAGGTAGGTGGAGAAAGAAGATTTTGCCGCCACCGAAGGCGGAGGAGGGGGAGGACGGCCAAGAGCGACGCCGCCGTGTGCCCAACGGTCGGTGTCCCCGGCTGAGGCAGCGCGGCCGCAGCAGCCCCGTAAGTCAGCGCGCTCCTTCTACTCGTCCTTTGGCGCTGCAGTCTGGCTTCCCGGGCTTTGTGTGGCGGCTTCGGTTGGATCAGATGGTCGGCAGGATGGCGGGCGCGGCCTGTAGAGTACCCGAGACGGCTGCGGCCTCGGGCCCGCTCGCACAATGCCGGGGGAGGGGTGCCGGAAGGGGGTGTGCGCTCGGTGCGGGGGGGCTTCCCTCTCAGCTTTCCCGCTTCCTTCTCTCCCCCATGACACAGCCTCGCGGCACTGGGGAACCGACCCAGTTCTTCGTTTCGGCGCTCTTGGGGCTGGAGACCGAGCTGTCCGTCCGCCTCAGCCCTTAGGTTCAGAAAGTGGGGGAGAGGCCTGGTGGATCCCGAGAAGCGTGCAAGTTGGAAGTGGGTGAAGAGGAAGGAGTGGGTTTATAAAAACAAGTGTGGGAATTCTCTAGAGCCCAAGTGCGTCCAGGAAAAGGTTGCTGTAGACAGGTGTGGGTATGAAAAGAAACAGTGACTTGGGTTCAACTTGTTAGGTGCCATTAGTAAAGAATGTTGTGTTTTTGTTGTAGGAACAGATTGTGAGACTAAGAAAAATATGTAATTAAAGCCAAAGAAAAGATAAGACATTTCAAATATTTTAGCTGTAATTTTGTATCAGAATTTGTCAAATACTGGGAAAATAAACTGCTATAAGGAGTTTTATGTCTAAACACTCGTGTAATAGTGCTACGTTTGAAAACATAGCTGGGGAAACCACTTTTCTTAACTTAGGTTTTCTTTCTAACAAATATTTAAGCGTTTGAGGACAATATATTGCCGACATATTAGGTGCATAAGACAGACATGTCAGTTAAAATCAGAACTTAGTACTTTTGTGAGATTTCTGTTAAAGTTGGTGACAGTTTTTTTGGTAAAGGTTTTTAGGGAAACTTTTATTAGAAAAATGCTTTCAAACGATTAAGAGAAATGTAGTACTTGTAAAGGTAATTGTATGTCAAGAAAACCAGTTTTAATAAAGGAAGTTACCTGAGGATTTGAAAAGCTTGTTTACTGCTTAGATTCGTGTTTAGTAGGTAACTCCCCACCATGTCACCCGAAGTATGGAGGATGATTTAGGTAATTCTGTTAAAAATGTAAGGGTAAATATTTTTAATTGGCTAAGTTTCTGTTTTCAATCTTTTAATAGCTGATGTTTTAAGTGATTTACCTCTTGTGCAGTCATCAAACAGACAATGGAATATCTTTTATAGCAAGAATGTCTTTAAAATTCCAGTTTTTGGTGAAATTGAGGTGTGTAGAATTGTCTTTTGGTGTCCTTGAGGACAATTTTTGTACACAGAATAGGTTCCACTAATTTTTAAAGACTGAAGTTGTAATTTCAGAAACCTGGTTCTTGGGCTTTAAGTTCAGTTTTCTTACTCTATGCAAGTAGAATTATTTTTCAGTTAGATTTACCATTAACAAACTTACACATACTCAAATAATTTAAACTGCATTTAATTTTTTTTCCAAATTTAGTTTGTTGTTGAGACTATAAACCGCAAAACATACAACAGTGTAGCAGTTTCTGTACATACAATTCATTGACATTAATTACATTCTTCAAGTTGTGCAACCCATTCTCACCCTCCTTTTCTGAGTTGTTCCTCCCTCATTAACATAAACTCAGTACCTCCTAATGTTCCTATCTAATCTCTGGAGTTGCTGTTGTCACTTTGATCCCATTGCTTAAAAGAGCATAATGCTCAAGGCAGAGTTGTTTTTACTAGTTAAGCTAAACTGTTCGGTTTTAAGATGACTTCAGGGGATATTTTTGGTTTGAGGTTTAAATATTATCTCAGGGCGGTAGTTTCAGGAGTTCACCCTCCATGGCTCTGGAAAGTCTAGAGTCCCTGAGAATTTGAAATTCTGTTCTGCATTTTTCCCCTTTTGATCAAGATTCTTTTATGGAATCTTTGATCAAAATGTTCAGTTACGGTAGCTGGGCACCATCCTGTTCTTCTGGTCTCAAGGCAAGGGAGTCAGTTGTTGTTCATGGAGGCGGTTAGCCACACATTCATATTCTTCTCCTATTCGTAACTCTCCTTCCTCTGTTGCTCCAGGTGAATAGGACCAATTGTTGAGCCTTGAATGGCTACTTTGCAAGCTTTTAAGACCTGAGGTGCTACACAAGAACTAGGAGGTAGAACAGAAGCATTAAACACATTATTAGGCCAGTTAACTGGGATGTCCCATGCAACCATGACCCTAGAACTCCAAACCAAGGATCCAAAACCCATGAGGTGTTTGGTTGTAAACTGCATTTAATTTTGATATGTGGCTTCCTTAACTTCATTTGTCTGAGACCAAAGTCCCCTTAGATGTTTCAATACTTAGTATGATTTCAATTAAAAAGTCTAAATTACTCTGCTAACATGTTTTAAGTTGGTCTTACAAAGCTGTCACTTAAATAGGCCAAATTTTCTTAGGCATTACAAGTATATAAAATACTAAGTAATGCAGTTATAACACATATTAATATTATGAGTTTGTTTCTTTTAAATATTTCCATACTTGTTTATAAATCTTTCTGGTATTGAAAGATAATTTGTCTCCCTGAGCTTACAATCCCAATTAGCAGAAATGCTTATGATCAGAGATTTGGGTCAGGTGTGACGTTCAAAGGGAGTCTTCTCAGTGACCAGACTGCCTCCTTTTTATTGATACTGTGACGGGGTCTTCATAATTTTAAGTAAGGTCGATCTCTGGTTCCTAGATGTAAGTTATACATACTTCTTAATTCAGGAACCTTTGAACTTGATGATATTCTAAGATATGCAAATATTTTTTCCATTTAACTTTAAAGGCCTTTGAACACGTGAATTGTGCATCTTTTCATATTCTTAAAACTTATGTAAAATATCAGGAGGTTCTTATCTTGAATGGCTTTGTCTGACTTGCATGCAGTTTGAATCCATTTTCTGACAAGTGTGATTCAGAGAAAAGTACACTTATAACTTTGGATAAATTGGTTTGTGGTATTAGATTTCTTGCTGTTTTTAAGAAGGCATGAAAATAGTCTGACTTGGACCTGTTGTCCACCTCATTGCTCTTCCCTTTGATGATTTTGTAAAAGGGAACCAATCTAGCATGGCTCAGCCCCTTCCCCTCTGTTTGGGAGTTTGCCCCCTAAAGAAAATACTTACTTAATCTGCTCTGCTTCTTCATGAGCCCACTAAGGATAGACTGTGTCCCTTTTGGGAGTGTTATCTATGACTGGGTTAGGATAATTAAGGGGTATGGTGTTAGGAAACCCAGGTGGTCTAAGTCTAAATTATGCCTTCCAGGGTAGCTTTATCAGTAATAAAGGTAATATTTGGATTGCCATCAGCCTGATTCCTATGTCTCACTCATTTCTGGATTCTGGGATGGGGGAAAAATGTTTCCCCAAATCCTATCATTTGGAAGTTAATATTTTAATAGTGATTTTTGTATTTGGCAGTATAGATAGGAAACAGCTTTTATTTAGAATTTACTGATTATAGTTGAAAGGGGAATTTACAGAGAAATAATGTTTTCTGACTTTTCCAATAAAAGAAACACCATATAGAATTGATTATATATAAGTAGGTACATTGTACATGCTTTTGTCAGAGTTTTAGGTAGGGAATAGAAAGTAAAAATGGTATGTAAACTAAAAATGAATAGGATTACAGTAGCTAAGTTTGCAGAGATACGATATACTAAAACCTAAAAAATACTGTCCAGAGACTTAAGATTAATATATTTTTTTCTTTAGTGACGTTTTCTTCTGTTAACTCAAAAGATTCAACTTTTTTTATAAATGAAAAATTAAGACTTGCCTAATTAAACACGTCACTTTCCAGAGAGTCATTTTAATTCTGAATGAAATTGAAGAAAACTTTTTTTTTAATGAAGAGTTTTTTTTTTACTCTTATGTGCCTCTTTATGTTTTTCTAAAGTGCTCTAGGAATTAAGGCATGTTGGCAAAAAGTAGTTTCCTTAGTATGTACCACCTTTGCAAATTTTGCTACTATGATGCCATCCAATTTCATTTACATATCATTTATTTTCACTTCTGAGTGTCAGAGTACACGAAATATTGGAGGAGGTAGGGAAGAATTGTTTACTTTTGTTTCAATCCTGAAAAACACCAGTAAATAAGTAGAGAACCTAGTTGAAGGGTTGTTGTTAGCTGCCATCCAGTGGGCTCCCAACTCATGGTAACCCAGCAGTTCCACTCCTAGGTATATACTCTGAGGACCTAAAAGTAGGGACACAAACAGACATGTACACCTATTGACAGTAGCAAGAAGGTGGAAACAATCTAAGTGCACATCAGTGGATGAATGGATGAACAAAATGTGGTACATACATACAGTGGAATACTACTCAGCCTTAATTCTGAGGACCTAAAAGTAGGGACACAAACAGACATGTACACCTATTGACAGTAGCAAAAAGGTGGAAACAATCTAAGTGCCCATCAGTGGATGAATGGATGAACAAAATGTGGTATGTACGTACAGTGGAATACTACTCAGCCTTAAACAGAAGTGAAGCCTTCATGCATGCTACAACATGGATGAACCTCGAAGACGTTTTTTTTGAAGTAAGTCAGTTACAAAAGGACAAATATTGTATGACCTCACTAGTATGAAATGACAGGAATAGGTAAATATATAGAGACCTATGATTGTTAGTGGTTACCTGGGTTAGGATGTGGGAGGGAGAGAGGGAATCATTCTCTGGGAAGTAGTGAGATTATGTCTATGGTGATGGGAAAATTGGCATCAAATAGGGATAATAGTTATACAACCTGACTAAGGTAACCTGATATCACTAAGTTGTACACCAGAAAAAGGGCAAAATGCTAAATGTTATGTTGTATATAATTTTACAACAATAACAAACAAGATGCAGTTGCTAATACTACTTAGTTACAACCAAAGACCTCATGGGATTAGTTCTTTTGGTTAGAAGGCTTAGGGTCATGGCTTTGTGGGACTATCCAGCCAATTGGCCTAACACTGTTTTTAGAGTTTCTATTCTACTCCTGGTTCGGTGAGTAGTGCCTGGGGTCTTATATGCTTGTGAGCAGCCATTCATGATACAATAATTGGCCTCTATTTGCCTGGCACAGCAGAGGAAGAAGGAGACCGAGGAATCGGAGAAGGAACTGGGCTTCGGATGTAGTTGCTTCCATGTGCAACTGCCTTCTTTGCCGTGAGACCAGAAGAACTCGATTGTGCCTGACTGCCATTACTGAATGTTTTCATCAAGGACTGGATAGATGAGTCCTGATCAAAAGGGGAGGGGCACGTGGATTTCAGATTTCTTAGGGAGTTCAGACTTGCTGGACCCACTGAGGCTCGATGAACCCTCGAATCTGTTGTCCTGAGAAAATGTTTGAGCCTTGAACTGAAACGATCCCCTAAAGTCATCTTCAAACTGAACAACAGTTTTACTGAATTAGTAAAGAATGTTTGCCTTGAGCATTGTGCTCCTTTAAAGAATTATCTGTATGAGATCAAATTGACAATAACTCTAAAGCATAGGTGAGTAGCTTATGGGGCAGTGAGTTTAAGTTGGAGTCCTGGTGGCACAGTGGTTAAGAGCTCAGACTGCTAACCAGAAGGTTGGCAGTTCATATCCACCAGCTGCTCTTTGGAAACCCTATGGGGCAGTTCTTCTTTGTCCTATACGGTCACTATGAGTCAGAATCGACTCAACTCCAACAGGTTTGGTTTGGTTAGAGTTTAAGTCAGTGATGGTGAAATATGGGGAGAGATAGCGAGAACAGACAGACAATTTGAAGAATGTAACTGTTGTCATTGAACTGTACATGTAGAAATTGTTGAATGCGGGTATGGTCTTCTGTGTGTATTTTCACCAAAAATAAAACTTAAAAAAAAAGCAGGTCATGGATAGGTAGACTCAACATTGTGAAAATGACAATTCTGGCCAAAGCAATTTACAAGTACAACGCAATCGTGATCAGAATACCAACAACATTCTTCAGAGAGATGAAAAAACTATCATTAACTTTATATGGAAAGGGAAGAAGCCCCGAATAAGTAAAGTACTACTGAAGAAAAAGAATAAAGTTGGAGGACTCACACTACCAGACTTCAGAACCTACTATACAGCTACAGTAGTCAAAACAGCCTGGTACTGGTACAACGACAGATACGTTGACCAATGGAACAGAATTGAGAGCCCAGATGTAAATACATCCACGTACGGTCACCTGGTCTTCGACAAGGGCCCAAAGTCCATCAGATGGGGAAAAGACAGTCTTTTTAACAAATGGTGCTGGCAAAACTGGATATCCATCTGCAAAAACATGAAACAGGACCCCTACTTCATGCCATATACAAAAACTACTTCAAAATGGATCAAAGACCTGAATATAAAGCCTGAAACTATAAAGTTCATAGAAGAAAAAATAGGACTGACACTACAGGCCTTAATGCACGGCATTAACAGGATACAAACCATAACCATCAATGCACAAAACCCAAGAGATAAGCTAGATAACTGGAATCTTCTAAAAATCAAACACCTATGCTCTTCAAAAGACTTCACCAAAAGAGTAAAAAGAGAACCTACAGACTGGGAAAAAATGTTTGGACAGTACAAGTCAGACAAAGGTCTAACCTCCATAATCTACAAGAAAATCCAACAACTCTACAACAAAAAGACAAATACTCCTATTAAAAAATGGGCAAAGGAAATGACCAGACACTTCACCAAAGAAGACATTCAGATGGCCAACAGACACATGAGGGAATGCTCCCAATCACTAGCCATTAGAGAAATGCAAATTAAAACCACAGTGAGATACCATCTCACCCCGCCTTACTGGCAC
>NW_004444125.1:3469435-3559431 GCF_000243295.1 Trichechus manatus latirostris | reverse complement strand
GACAGAGCTGGAGAAGGATGTAGAACAAAATTCTAACTCACAAAAAAAAGACGAGATTTACTGGCCTAAAGGAGACTGGAGAAACCCCGAGAGTATGGCCCCCAGACACCCTTTTAGTTCAGTGGTGAAGTCATTTCTGAGGTTCACTGTTCTGCCGGGGAGTGCACAGCCCCATAAAACCAAATGGGACTAATGAGGCACAGCAGTCCAGGGACAAGGGCCAGAAGGCAGAAAGGGACAGGAAAGCTGGTGATAGGGAATCCAAGGTTGAGTAAGGATAGTGTTGATGTGTTGTGAGGTTGTTAACCATTGTCATAGGGCAACGTGTACTAACTGTTAAATGAGAAGCTCTGTAAGCCTTCATCTAAAGTGAGAATAGCAGCACAATTGGAAGAGCGTAGTCAGTGTCACTGAACGGTGCATGTAGAAATTTTTGAAATGGTGTATCTTTGGCCATGTATGTTTTCACCAAAAAAAAAAAAGGTTGAGAAGTTAGAGGGTTGACCTGTTGTGGGGTTGTTAACCAATGTCATAAAACAATATGTGTAATACTGTTTCATGAGAAACTATTTGTTCTGTAAGCCTTCACCTGAAGTATAATAAAAAAATAAAGACAAAAAAAAAAAAAAAAACAGGAAGTTCCACATCTCAATGGTGATCCCTGATTTTAGGCAGTGTTTCTGAAAGACACCATATTTTTATACAAATAACACGTACTTTCTAGGTTTGCTTGCCAACCACGCCCTCACCCCACGAGGTATTTTTGTAAGCGCGGTATGCTGATTTATTTTATAAGAACATGCAAGAAAAAATAGACATAGCAGCGCTTATGAAAATACCTTGCAGTGGGAAGGCAGATTAGCAAACAAACGTAGAAGGTGTGCCTTATTTGCGTAAAAATACAGTATTAGGGATCGGTGAGAGATAGTCTTGACTGACTACATGAGGTGAAACTGATTTTATTCATTCAGACATTAAGTAAGGTAAGTGGTGGTAGAGACAGATTGATGCTATTAATAGTTCTTTCCCAGGCAGTTAAATGTGGCAAATTTTAGACAAAAATACGGACTGTCTTGTTCGATTTTGTTAAATACCAAGAAAGAATTACATACAGATAGACACTGTATGTGTGTTTATTTTGGTGACCAGGTTGATTTTTAAACTAGTTTATTATGATTATCTTCATAGTATTTTCTCAGTATTTTTAGCATGATTAAATGCAAAACATTAGGTTTTCTATGGTAAAACCTGAATCTTTAAAACCAATTTGACATACACAATTAAAATTTGAAGTTTAAGAGAGGAAAATAGCTCCAGGTTTTGCCTACAGCTGTTTTATTGGGCCTCTTCCAGTTTTAGTGTAATTGATTGCTTTCACTCAAAGGAGAGTCTTAAGTCCCTTACTGTAATCTATAAATTATGTTGGTCCTGAACTAGCAAAAATAAGCATAGTATTTCAAAACCTGTTGCCGTGGAGTCGATTCGGACTCATAGTGACCCTATAGGACAGAGTAGAACTGCCCCATAGAGTTTCCAAGGAGCAGCTGGTGGATTTGAACTGCTGACCTTTTGATTAGCAGCAGAGCTCTTAACCACTGTGCTACCAGGGTTCCTGCCAAAGGTGAGTTGTTCGCTAATTTTTATCTGAAATTTGGTTGGAAGGATATTCATGAGTATTGTTTGAAGAACATTCAGTCCATTTGTTACTCTGGACATTCTAAATTGTATCTTTTCATCAAGCTAGACTACCAGAAACCTGCCTTTTTGAGAGTTGCAGGCCAGTTATTGCCAGACACTGTCCTTAGTTGTTGGTGATACAAATACCAGTAAGATGATATGGTCCTCGTTATGAGTTTACAGTATAGTGGAAAGATAATTAAACTGATAATTTTAGGGTAATCTGTGAAGACTGGGAATTCTAGCATTTTTAATTGTGTTCATGCAGAACCCATATGTACATGGATCAAGAGGCAGTCCTTGAACAGAACAAGGGGATACTTTGTGGTTCAGAACTTACTTAGTCTGTATGCTGAACAGTTGTGAAGCAGGACTTATATGAAAAAAAATGTCGCATTGGGATTGGAGGAATACTCATTAACAACCTGAAATATGCAGATAACACAACCTTGCTTGCTGAAGTTGGAGATGACTTAAAGCATTTACTGATGAAGGTCACAGACTACAACCTTCAGTATGGATTAGGCATGAACGTGAAGAAAATGAAAATCCTCAAAACTGGACTGAGAAACGTCATGATAAATGGAGAAAAAGGGAAGTTGTCAATGATTTCATTCTAATTGATCAACGATCGGAAACCAATAGTCAAGAAATCAAATGATGTATTACATTGGGAAAACTGCTACAAAAGACCCCTTTAAAGTGTTAAAAAGCAGAGATGTCACTTTGATGACTAAGGTGCACCTGATGCAAGCCCTGGCCTTCAGTCGCCTCTTGTGCATGCAAAAGCTGGACAGTGAAAAGGGAAGACAGAAGAATTGATACGTTCAAACAGTGGTGTTCATGAAAAGTATTGACTGTATCGTGGACTGCCAGAAGAACAAATAAATCAGTCTTAGAAGAAGTACAACCAGAAGGCTTCTTAGAAGCAAGGTTGGCAAGACTTCATCTTGCTTACTTTGTACATATCATCATGAAAGACCAGTTGCTATAAAAGGACATCATGCTTGGTGAAAAGGGTCAGTGCAAACGAGGGAAACCCTCAATAAGATGGATTGACCCAATAAACACAACAGTGGACTCAAACATACCAGTGATGGTGAAGATGGCACAGGACCGGGCAGTGTTTCATTCCATTATGCATAAGGTCACTACAAGTTGGAGCTGACTCAACGGCAACTAACAGCATACTAAATGCCACAGAGGTGGGGTTATAAAAGTGCTGTGGACTCAAACTGCAGAGATCAGGAAAAGCATCCCAAAGGACTTAAACTCCATTAGTGTCAAGTCTCTCCCAACTCATAGTGACCCTAAAGGACAGAGTAGAACAGCCCCAAAGGGTTTCTGAGGCTGTAGTCTTTACGAAAGCAGACTGCCACATTTTTCTGCGGCAGAGCAGCTGGTGGGTTTGAACCTCAGACCTTTCAGCCAGCAGCTGAGCACTTAACCACTGTGCCACCAGGACTCCTCCAAAAGACTTAGAGAATTTAGTCAAGAGACAGATGAAATGGCATTCAGCCAGAGAGATTAGTATGTACAGTGACACTGATAAGGGAGAATGGCAGACCTTAAAGTGGAGGTAGGGAGGAGGATTGGCAAAAGATAAAACCAGATTTAAGGGTCTTGAATATTTAGACCATTGGAATTGAATCGACGGCAGTGGGTTTTGGGTTTTGAAAAATTCAGGAATCCAGGATTTTAAATTTGGAAGATTTAGACCATAATGTCCTAAAACACTTTAAGTTTTGTGTTAGGGGTTATATGTACTTGACTCCCTGAGGAACTGACTATAAGAAATACGATTATATAAAGCCTTGCATCTGCTATTGGGATGTTGAGGATATTTTCTGTTATAACTGTGTCTGCTGTAATACCCTGTATAATAAATTTCTTCTAAAGCTTAGCGCTAGGAATAAGGTTGGTTTCAAGGAATTGGTATGATTTCCCCTGTGGGTAATGAGAATTGTATGTAACTTACTATGCTTTTTCTCCCATTTTATTTTTGGAACCTTAGAAGTTAGAGTTGAACTTAAAATTTTTTGCAAGTCTGTAATTTTTTACTATTTTTGTTGTTATTTAGTAGTTGGCTTTCTTATTTCCCTAAATGTAGTTTTTATTGCATATATTTCCTACTAGATACTTAGAAATTTTTGGAAGAACTTGGATTTTTGTAATGAATATAGGGTAATTTTCGTTTACACTTAAATTACACTTAAGAATCTTTCTCTACCAAGTGGCCTTTTGTTGTTGTTGTTGGATATATTTAGTCCTTAAATTTCATGGTTTGGTTTCTGTTTCATACATTGCAGTCATACATTGTTGTTGTCGTTGTTGCCGTTTAAGCAATAACTTGCCTTTTTTTAAAAACTTCAGTTTCTTTAGGATATTGGTTTATCTCAAAGTTTTTAGGAAATAAATGAACACCAATTCAGGCCTTACTCTTGAGTATTTGGGGAACTTAAAAAATCACAATTTTTGCCCACCACCTAAGAGATTCCCTCTTACTTAATTCAAAGATTTGTATAGGCCATATATTTTTCTAAAAATATTCAGAATAGTCATAACAAAGTAAACATATTTTATAATTTTTAACTGTCATAAGTTACGGGTTTCCCTAAACAAAAATTAAATCAGTATTCTACCTGGCATGTATGAGAAAAGTTGAAATATGTTACATAAACTCATTCCTTCGTTTTCTCTAAGTTTTATTGGAAATGACCGGAAATACCACTTCTCAAAATGTCTTTCTATGTTAACATATTTATAGAAGAAAGTTATAATGGTTTAAAGTTAAACAGTTTTCATTGTAGGACTTCTCAGAGCTTTTACTATGCTAATGACACTGTGAAAGGAACAGAAGGAAAGAATGACCATGAGAAAGAACATGTGCTCAGTGCTTGCAAAACAACTGCTGCTGGGGAGCAGCATATCCTCAATTTATTTGACTAAAACCAAAAACCAAACCTGGTGCTGTCGAGTCAGTTCCGACTCATAGCGACCCCTTTTTTCAAAGAACACTGTGTCATTTGGTGTTTTAAGTAATACACTTTAGAAAATTCTAGTCTGAAGAAAAAATCCCTTTAAACTGCATTAAAGTCTTCTGCTTAAAGTGGCTTTAATCTTTTTCTGGTTGTCTCAGACCGTGCATGCAAGGGGAACTTCCTTTAGTTCCCTTTGTTACAGCCTACTTAACATTTCTTAAGTTATTTTTCTGTGGCACTGTATTAATTTGAATTGATTATATGTAACAATTGAAAATTACTAGATAGGCTCTTGAGACAAGTCTTCAATTGTTGGGTATTAAACTAGTACTAATACGATGAGCTGAAAATAACACACAGTGTCTTATTTTCTATTCAGTGATAAAAGGCTCTAAACTATCACGTGTAAGAGCTGAACTTATATAGGATCTTTTATTTAAAAAAAAAAATTAATTTTGCTAACTTTACTAAAGCCTTACAACACAGAGATGATAAGGCCACCATGAGTCCCTGGGTGGTGCAGTCGGTTAACATGCTTGACTACTAACCAGATGATTGGAGTCCACCCAGATGCTCCTTGGAAAAAAGGCCTGGTGATCTTCTTATGAAAAATCAACTCTATAGAGTACAGTTGTACTGTGACACACATGAGCTCCCCATGACTTAGTATTGACTCAGTGGCAACTGGTTCTATTTCACCTCCCTGTTACCAAAGTTAAGTGTTTATTTCAAACTTTACCCAAAGATACATAGCCATATATATTGTCCCCCCTTTTAAACAAAAATGGGATCATATGGTACACATTATGCAATTTGGTATTTCTATTTAATGTAGACATTTTACTGTATTAGTATATATAACTCCTTTTTAAAAATAACTTGTAATTTTTTAGTGCACTTTACCGTATTATCACACCATTGTTCTGTTGTTCAGTTAAGGGTGTTCAGTTTCTGTTTTTGAACCACTACAAGCAGTGCTGCAGTAAATATTCTTATATGTTCATAATTTTTAACATTGAGGCTGTTTACATAAAGGTAGTTCCCAGAAGAGGGATTGCTAGGTCAAAGGCTTTTATATTAATTTTTAAACAAACAGAAAAGAATATGTTCACTTATTACGGTGAGTCTTTAATACTATACAAAGCACCTATATTTCATATGTTTTCTCAGTTAGTCTTTACAGTAACCCTATGAGAAAATCATTGTAATTTCCATTTTATAAGTGAGGAAACAGGCTTACAGAGTCTCTAAGTTGGTCTGAGTTTATTTAGCTAGTTAGAGGCAAACTGGAACTATCTTATAGATCTTTTAATTTTTTTTCTTTTCTGTTACAGCATAATAATGATAATAATAAAAAGTTGCCGTTGAGTTGATTCCGACTCATAGCGACCCTGTGGACAGAGTAGAACTGCCCCATAGAGTTTCCAAGGAGCCAGCTGGTGAATCGAAACTGCTAACCATTTGGTTAGCAGCCAAGCTCTTAACCACTGCACCGCCAGGGCTCTGCCATAATAAATGTACCAAATTTTTTTTAGTCAGAAAACCACTAGGCGGTTTCTGGATATATGCCTTAGCGATAGGTAGTATGGTAATGTATTAGGATTTTAACTCTGCACAGGGAAGCATCACCTGGAGAGTTTAAAAACTAATAAAAATCTGTACCTGTCACCCAGCCCACACTAATTCAAACCAGCCTTGAGTAGGTGGGATCTGAGCATCTATAGGCTTTAAAAATCACCTACCTAGATTCTGATGCACTGTGAGGGTTTCAGAATCAGTGACCTTAAAATTTGGGTACTTGTATCCCTGAGTGAGGGGTACATGAAGAGTTTCCAAAATGTCTGTGAGTATATTAAGCTTTCTGGTAATCAATCAGTAGGTCCTCACTATATGTACTAAGAAAGTCATACCTCTCATCCATCCTAGATATTACTGTGGTACATTTTACCCCTGGTGATTCAGCCTTTAAGGCATCAGACATAGAGGAAGCTTCCTTTAATGTTTAATTAGAGCTTCCTATTTTATATTGCTATTGGGAGTGAAACATGGCATTAGAAGTGGGTTATTTTGGCCTCTCTGGGTTCAGATCAAGGATAGTCTTGGGTGGTAGGAGTAATGACAATTTTTTTTTCTTTACCAGTTCACCTCTTCCTTTCCTAAGCTATTGTTAAAGAATACGTTATAAAGCAAAGAACAATGCTAAGAAATACTTTGAAAGATAGAAATATGAAATCACATTTATCACAGCGTACTGTCAGGTATATTGAGTTTAAATGTATGATTTGATTGACTCCATTTCTTATGCTTTGAGGAATATATCAAAGAGTAGAGTAGAGCTAATCCAGACAAAATAGCATTTGTAAATATTTAAATCATGTAAGTGCTGTTACTTAAAATTGAATGGTAAGAGAATATTTAGATCTGCAAAGCTGGATTTTGCTTTGGTTAAAAACCCAAAGTGTCATGGGTGTACATTCTTTTTTATTGCCTTTTAAAGACTTGGAAGCTTATAGGCAAGACTGAAGTTAGAGTTTTTTTTTCTTTTAAGTGAAGCCTGGTTTATTGAAAAGATGTTTTTCTGTTATATTTCTTTGTAAGTTGTGAGACATAGTCTGTATCCACCACCATCACCAGTTGCTTGTCTGACTCAGGATGTGTGACAGAGTAGAACTGTGCTTTATAGGATTTTCAATGGCTGATTTTTTGGAAGTAGATTGCCAGGCTTTTTTTCCAAGGCACCTCCGGGTGGACTCAAACCTCTAGTCTTTCAATTAGCAGCCGAGCACATTACCTGCTTGCGTCACCCAGGGATTCTAGTCTATATTTAGATGTGTTTATTTTTGGAAAAGTCTAGTCTTGCTCTTAAACACACACACACACACACGTTGTAGTAAACATACATATTCCTTAAAGGTACACTCTAAAAATCACTTTTTAGTCTTATCTTGGTGTGGCATATTAATAATGAATTCATTTATTAAATGTTTGAGTTCTGCAATAATATGAAGCCATTGAGTTCAAAGTTAACTTGAGTATCATAACTATAAATGTATTTAGTGGTTTTTAAAAACATGCCCATATTTTAGATATATTCAAAAATATAATGAGTAGGAAATATTCAAGCAGTGAAGAACTATAAAATGTAAAAATCAGATCTAACCGCTATTAACAGTTAAATGTTACTCTTTTTGATTGTTTTCCACGTGTATATATATATGTATGGTTGTATCCTTTTTTTACAAAAGTGGAATGATAGGCTATTTTTCACCTTAGCTTTTCGCTTAATATCCTGGGATGTTTTTTCCATGTATATGCACAAGGAGATCTATCTCATGCTTTTCAGTGGAGGCAGAGTTCATAATCAGTTTCTCTCCCCTCCATCCCTCCCTGTTACAGTACCCTTAATATCCTGTTTGATCCTCTTCCCTCATAGCTGTTAACATTTCATGGAACACTGGATAGCCAGGCAGTTTTTTAAATTGTGTTAGATTTTTTTTAAATCCTAATTCTGGTTTAGAGGAGTTTTTAAGTCTAATGGGTAGCATTATGTTATTAATAGATTGGAAATTACCAATTAAATACCATGAGAGTTAAGAGAAAAATTCCTTGGGATAGGTTCTATGGAGAAAGTAGCATTTGAGCTAAACTTTGAAGGATTTGTAAAATTTACACACGAAGAGATAAATGGTGAAGAGCTGTCTAAGGGCTGAAATAGTGTGAGCAAAAGGAAGATTGGGGGTAAGACCTTTTAGAGAATTGTATAATTAACACATCAGGCAATAATGGTTTATTCTTGGAGTCCCTGGGTGACTCAAACAGTTTAAGCACTCCACTACTAGCAGTTCAAACCCACTCAGAAGCTCCTTGGAAGACGAGCCTGGCGATCTGCTTCTGAAAGGTTACAGCCTTGAAGACCTTATGAAACAGTTCTACTCTCCTCATATGGGATCCCCATGAGTCGGAATTGACTTGATGGCAACCAACAACAACAACAATATGGGAAAGAGTAAGGAGCTTGACAGGATTGAGTTCTTTGCCATTTAGTAGCTCTGTCTAATAGAGTAGGGAAGTTAGCTAAAATTTCCTTTATTGTGAAGTAGGAATACAGTACCAGCTTTGCTGGATTATAGTGAGAATTAAATAGAGTGTACCTAGTATGTTCTGTGCAATATAGCCGAGTGTTAAATAAATTGTTACTTCTCTGGGGCAAGGCTGTCTGATAAAAATCAGCCTGAAGAAGTTTGTACTCATTTGGAAATCTGTTTTTAGGAAAATTTTTCATATGCTATTTTGTCAAAAATAATGATTTTAGGAATTAGTAAGTTCATCCAACACTTGGGCCCTAAATCAGTCAGCTTATAAATGTTTTGTTAAAAAAAAGTTGTCACCTGCTTCACAGGGCCTTCTGTCATATTGCTGTGAAAACAAATGTCCCTCTTCTAAAAATTTACCTGTATACTGTGGCAGGCATCATTTTCCCTTTTATAAATATTTATTCTTTGTATATGCCTGCCCATAAAGAGATGCCAAATATATGGTGATACTCTAATATTCTCCAGTGAGTGTTTTGGCCAGTTTGTTTATATCAACCTTAAATCATCTAAGTGAAATTTTTTAAGTGTTTTAATTCATTAATTTTGTTATATGTATTTTATTAAACTTTATTATGGAACTTTACAAACACAGAAGTAGAGAAAATGGTATAATGAACCATCGAATATCTATCACCTGTATTCAACATTGTGTGACTCCTGTTTATTCCCATATTTTACTTTTTAAAGAGTATTTCAAAGGAAATCCCAGAGAACATGCCATTGCAAGTGTAAATTTTCTTACTGATGGGGACTTTTTAAAAAACTTTTATTGTGCTTTAGGTGAAAGTTTATAGCACAGATTAGTCTCTCATTCTAAAGTTTATACACAAATTGTTTTGTGGTCAAGTTGTGCTGACTTCCCCTATATTGTGTGTTGTCTTTCTCTTCACTAAAGTTACCACTTATCTACTATGTAGTTAGTGTTTTTCCCTTCCCACCTCTCCCCTCCCTTGTAACCATCAGAGATTGTTTCTGCGTGTAAACCTTTTCTTGGGTTTTTATAATAATGGTCTCATACAGTATTTATCCTTTCGTGACTGACTTATTTCACTCAGTGTAATGCTCTCCAGATTCATCCATGTTGTGAGATGTTTTGCAGATTCATCATTGTTCTTTATCACTGCGTAGCATTTCATTGTGTGTATGTACCCTAATTTGTTTATCCATTCATCTTTTGATGGGCAGTTAGGTTGTTTCCATCTTTTTGCTATTGGGAGTAATGCTGCAGTGAACATGGGTGTGCGTATGTCTATTCATGTGACAGCTCTTATTGTTCTAGGATATATTGCTAGGAGTGGGATTGCTGGATTGCATGGTATTTCTATTTCTAGCTTTTTAAGGAGTGCCATATCGTTTTCCATAGTGGTTATACCATTTTACATTCCTGTCAGCGATGTATAAGTTCCAGTCTCCCTGCAGCCTCTCCAACATTTGTTATTTTCTGTTCGGTTTTTTTTTTTTCTTTTTCTAATTAGTGCCAGTAATGTCAGGGTGAGATGGTATCTCACTGTAGTTTTAATTTGCATTTCTCTGATGACTAATGATTGCAAGCTTTTCCTCCTGTATCTGCTAGCCATCTGAATGTCTTCTTTAGTGAAGTGTCTGTTCATATCCTTTGCCTATTTTTCAAATGGATTATTTGTCTTTTTGTTGTTGAGGTGTTGGAGTATCTTTTAGATTTTAGAGATTAGACCTTTGTTGCATATGTCATAGCCAAAAATTTTTTTCCCAGTCTGTAGGTTCTCTTTTTACTCTTTTGATGAGGTCTTTTGATAAGCATAAGTGTTTAATTTTTAGAAGATCCCAGTTATCTAGCTTATCTTCTGGAGTTTGTGCGTTGTTAGTTATGGTTTGTATCCTGTTAATGCAGTGTATTAGGGCCTCTAGCGTTGATCCTATTTTTTCTTCCATGATCTTTATAGTTTTTGGTTTTATATATAGGTCTTTGATCCATTTTGAATTAGTTTTTGTGTATGGTGTGAGGTATGGGTCCTGTTTCTTTTTTTTACAGATGGACATCCAGTTTTGCCAGCACCATTTGTTGAAAAGATTGTCTTTTCCCCATTTGATGGACTTAGGGGCTTTGTCAAAGATCAACTGACCTTAGGTGGATGGATTTACATCTGGGTTATCAGTTCTATTGCATTGGCTTACGTGTCTGTCGTACCAGTACCAGGCACTGTAGTAGGTTCTGAGATCAGGTAGCGTGGTGCCTCCTACTTTTTAATTTATTTTCAATAATGCTTTGCTTATCTGGGGCCTCTTTCCTTTCCATATAAAGTTTATGATTAGTTTCTGCATCTTGTTAAAGAATGCTGCTGGTATATGGATCAGGATTGCATTATGTCTGTAGATTGCTTTGGGTAGAATTGACATTTTCACAATGTTGAGTCTTCCTATCCATGAACATGGTATGTTTTTCCATTTCTGTAGGTCTCTTTTGGTTTCTTGAAATATGTTTTGTAGTTTTCTTTGTATAGGTCTTTTACTTTCTGGTTAGATTTATTCCTAAGTATTTTATCTTTTTAGGGGCTATTATAAATTGTATTGTTTTTCTGATTACCTTTTCCAAGTTCTCTTTGTTAGTGTATAGGAATCCAACTGATTTTTGTATGTTTATCTTGTTTTGTGCTCCTCTGCTGAATCTTTTATTAGTTCCAGTAGTTTTCTTGTGGAATCTTTGGCGTTCTCTGTGTATAGTATCATACCATCTGCGAATAGGGACAGTTTCACTTCTTCCTTTCCATTTTGGGTTCCCTTTGTTTCCTTCTCTTGTAACTACTCTAGCTAGGACTTCCAGCACAGTGTTAAATAGGAGTGGTGATAAAGGGCATCTTTTTCTTGTTCCTGTTCTCAGGGGGAATGCTTCAGCCTCTCTCCATTGAGAATGATGTTGACTGTTGGTTTTGTATAGATACCCTTTATTATGTTGATGAATTTCCCTTGTGTTCCTATTTTACTGAAAGCTTTTATCAGGAATGGGTGTTGGACTTTATCAAATGCCTTTTCTGTGTGGATTGAGATGATCCTGTGATTTTTTTTTTCTTTTGTTCTATTTATTTGGTAGATTACATTGATTTTCTAATGTTGAATGATGAGGACTTTTTAAAACTGTAATCCTCTTGTAGTTACTGCTACTAACAAAATTCTTTAATATTGTCTAATACCTACTCTGTTTTTATTTCCTTATTTTGTCCAAAAAGTCTTTTTAATAGATTGTTAGAAATCAGGACTCAGACAAGGTTTACACACTACATTTAACATTTAAGTCTGAGTTTATAATGGTCCTTCCCTCTGTTGTCCCTTTATAAAATTTCATGTTATAGATATACTAGAGAAGCTAGGTAATTTTTCCTTTAATGTATCTCATATTCTGAATTCAGTGATTAATTTCTTGTGGTATCTGTTGGCTTTTCTCGTCTGTCTTACATATTTTCAGTAAACTAGTATTTAGATTAGTGGCTTGACTAGAATAATTGGAGTTTAATAGTTTTTTTTTTTAAAGATTTATTTTTAAGGCAAGCATATTTCACAGATGGTGATGCTCTTTGCTATTGCATTGCATCATGAGACATCATGAACAAGCAGACGTGTTCCACTGTTAGGATGATTACATGTATTAAATCACAGAAAGTAATGTTAATATAGAAATACTGTTTTTAATGTATCTTTGACGTCGTTAGAGCCACTGTTTGGGTTATCAGTTTTCTGAAGCATGTCACCTCCATTTCCATTTAATTTATTTGACCTGCTTCTTTCAGGTGATAACTAAAAGCATCAAAAACTAGCATTGATTGAGATTGCTTTAGGCTGTAGTTCTTCTCGAAGCAGTACTGTGGTTTTTTTGTTCGTTTGGTTTCAAAATAAAACCATTGAGAGAAAGCCTTGTAATACCAAAGACTTTGGAAAGACTCAAGTATATGGTGATTCTCCTTTGAGAGAATTTTAGGGGGAAAGTCTTGCTTTATATTTCTGTCTATGTAAGTACTATGTGCTTTCTTTTTCTGTCTTTCCTCTTTGAGAATAAGATCTCTGACATTTATCCTCAAAGAGCTAAAGCATTCTTCCACGGAAATAGTTGGTAAATTTATATTTAATGTTTAAATGTTGGTGCTGGAATAAAATGATTAGAAGATTTGAGGGACTTTGAAGGAGATTTCTGGTTTTTAGGAGTCTTGTAAGTTGGTAACGTTAATTTTTATGCTGAATTTTACTCAAAACATAAAACTTGACTTTTCCTTAATATAATTGAATCAATAATATGGTTTTTTGCCATAATTAGAGTTTTTGCCTCTCTAGTAAGACGAGCATATATAATTCTCCCATGACTATATAGTTCTCCTGTGACGTACCTGGACAAACAAGTAGAAAATATCAAAAACTGTTAATGTTGATCATGGCTAAGTGATTTGTCCAGCACCAGCTACAAAAGTGTACAATTGAGTTCATGCCTCAGAAAAATAACAGATTACTAGGTATTGATGGTAATTAGTAGATCCTTTGAATGTTAAATTTTTAGAGGCTAAAATAAAGGTTTACTGTAAATACCTAAACTTGGATTTTGGTTTGTCTTTGTCATGGAGGTAAGAAAAGACGTTGCTAAAGAAATTAACTTTGTTGGAAACTTGAAAACGTGATTTAATATATTGAAGAAAAGAAGATATTCTTAAGGATTTTAGCATCTGTTTGCAATGGATGCCTTCAATGATGATGTTCATTAAAAACAGTCCAAGAAGGATTACTACCAAGAATATTTCATAAGCAGCTTAAGTTACAGTCTATGCGTATTGACTCATATTTATGTGAATCTATTAAGTTTTCATGTAATTTTGTTGTTTTTATAATTTATAACAAAAGGTAATAACAGTTTCTAGATATAGAAGACCAGTTTGGAGAAGCAGTGCCCATGAGAAGTTGTACTCATTAGTCATAGTACAAAAAGTCTGAGGAAGAGTCTGTTCATTGTTGCTCTGTAAAAATGAGCATAGTACATTAATGTATGTGGAGGGTGTTTATGTATGTATAAATAGTCACTATACACATTATTTTATAATCTGAATTCTCATTTCATAAAATATAAAGTATTTTTTCATTCAGTATATGTTGAGCATTTAGATGGCTAAGACATGGTCCCTAATCCCTTAAACTTTAGAGTTTAATTTCTACTGTGGCCATAAATAGAACTAATTATAATACTATGAGAATGTAATTAGTGCCATATGGTAGTAGAGTGCTTTAATACCATTTATTGTAGCTCTAAATGATATTTTCCTCTTTTATTTTTTATGATAGACATATGTTGAGGAATTAGGTCAGTTGTCTAATAAAAATTAGTACTATTAATGATATAACTGTATTAATACATATTCTTGGTTCTTTACATAAACTTTAAATCTTTTGGATTATGCATTAGTAAATATGAAAATTACCAAAACTTAACCAAGTTGTTGTATTTGAGATACTTTATCTAGTTTTCTCACATAATTAATAATAGTAATGTTGCCTACAGAAAAATTTCTAACATTTTTAAAAATTTTAATCAGAATGATATAAGGCACTGCTTATTTCTTTTCCTTGGCTAAGAAACAATTAAAATACAGTTATAAACTCAAAAACTAACTTTTACTTTGTTCAAATTTACCTCAAGGTTTACGCTTGATCTTGGTCATGGAAAAGTTTCTATTATATGTCTTCTATATTAGCAAATTCAAATTGTTTGTTGAAGGATGTGGTATTTGGGAGGTTTCAAGTCTTAAGAATGGAAACCAAAAAAACTGAAGGCAGCATTTATACCTTTAGCAGTACCAAAACCAAACCCGTTGCCCTCGAATTGATTCCAACTCATAGTGACCCTATAGGACAGAGTAGAATTGCCCCATCAGGTTTCCAAAGCTGTAATCTTTACAGAAGCAGACTGTCACATTTTTCTTCCATGGAGCAGCTTGCAGGTTCCAGCCACCGACCTTTCAGTTAGCAGCTGAGCGCTTAACCATTGTGCCACCAGGGTCCCTCTAAGTAGTTCAGTGTGCCGTATATGCTGGAATACATTTTCTTCAAATGAACATAATTCAGTGTATTATAACTAGTTACTAGATAGATTATATTTCTTGTTAGAAGAAAAGATTTTCTAAGATTAGCTATTCAAGGTAAAGTTGTTAAATTCATGTCCAAATTCTTACTTTTTATTTGCCATAAGATGACACTAGCATTTGTAGCTGCCTAGGAAATGGCATGTTGGCGTTTTGCAAAAGTTTTCGAGTCATACTTAGCATGGGATATGTGTGTTTATTATTGCCAGTATGGAGGTTATTGCAGAAGAGTTGAAATCGTGTTTTATTCCTGTCCCATTGTCTTACCTGTTTGCTTCTCTTTTCTCTCCCTCATGATTGAAATAAATGGTTGAATATCCTAAACTGAAAAGCTATGCTTGAGTCCTGCCGTGCAGTTTTTGTTTTGTTTTGCTTTTTAAGTCTTTTTCTGGTAACTTAGACTGGCCTTTAAAGATAATAATATAACCACATCAATATAGATGTGATCTCAAATCCCCAATCATTGTAAGAAAAAATATGGGTAGGAATATAGTATAAATGAAGAAGTTGAATACAAAGCTCTGATGCTTAACTTTTGGTTTTCTCATATCTTGTAGAGCAGTGAAGAGAGTAATGCACTAGAGCAAAGGCCAGCAAACTCTGGCCTGCAGCCAAATATGGCCTACCACCTGTTTTTTGTATGGCTCACGTGTTAAGAATGGTTTTTGCATTTTTAAATACATGAAAAAATCAAAAGATTAATAGTATTTTGTGACGTGTGAAAAATATCTGTAATTAAAACTTCAGTGTTTGTAAGTGAAGTTTTATTGGGACACAGCCGCACTTATTCATTTAGATATTGTCTATGGCTGCTTTTGTGCTACAGAGGCAGAATTGAATAGTAGTGGGAGATCATATGGCCCTCAAAGCCTATTTTATATTTTACTATCTGCCCCTTTACAGAAAGGTAAGTAAGAATGGATCTCCAGAGCTAAAAGACTGCTCAAGTTTATCCAGAGGCCCTTTAGCTTATGACCTCATCTATTTGGACCACAGACAAAAAAATCTGGAAGTGAGCAAAAAAGGGCTTCAGTAAAGCTCTAGTGCATTACGCTTGAGAAAATTTGTCTATTCCTTTGTTCTTTTTAAAAAAACTTAAAATCTACCCTTCAGGTTTATAAATTATATAGATTTATTGTAGAAAGGTAGTAAAATACAGCTAAACAGATGAAAAAAATTGTAATCTCATCACTTACGTGAATTTTGGGTTGTTTCCATTCAATCTTAACAGTACTATATAACCATTTCCTTAATTACAAACTGAAATATTTTTTAACAGCTACATAATACTGTATTTTATAGATGAACTGTCTCAGTTACTGTTGGACAGCTAGGGAGTTTATAATTTTAGGATCTGTATGCAACACTACTATGAACGTCTTTGTACATAAAACTTTTTTACATTTCAAGTTCTGTTTTTAGAATAGATTCTCAAAGTTGGAAAAATTGGTTTAAGACATGATGCCACAATGCCTTCCTGAAGAAAGCGTTGTAACTTTTTTAGAGTGTTTTTTGGTGTTTGTTAGCAGTAGTTTCCTTCCTAAAACCTGTTTACTCTTACAAGTCCACCATACTTCGATGTCTGAGGATACAGATGGCTACAAATTTAAAGCAACTAATTTGAGAGGTCAGAAGTGGCACCCTTATGTTCAAATCAAGTCAAAAGCAGACACGAGAGTGAAGCATCGGGTGTCCCAAGAGCCTCACAGTGTCATTTCTTTATAGACTATAGTGTGATGATGATGCTGTTAATGATGATAACTATGTATGTTGAACACTTATTAATAGCTCAGAAAATATTTTTGGATGTATTGCCTCATTTGTTCCTCACAACAGATAAGTAAACTAAGATTTAGAGGTTAGAGGACCTACAAAAGCCAAAACTCAAACTCTCATCTTCTAAGTCTAAATCACATACTACTTACACTCTACCACATTGTCTTGCAAATCAGATTATATCCATTATGCTTTGTTTAGGATATCAAAATAATAAATCAGTTTTAGAACCATTTCCATTCTACATAATAAAAATCTAAAGTTTTGACCCTAATGGAATGGTTCATTTACTAAGGACATTCTCTTTCTAGAGGATACAGATAAGTAAAACATGGATGATTAAAACAAATGACTGTAATTGATGTGATCTTTGTACTTTGAGCCCAGGCTCAGGGCTTGATATCATTTAGTATGTTTATAAATTGAATTCAGAGTCAAAATTATGAGTGTGATGGGTGCATTGTCAAGGTGATAGGATTTAAATTTGAAGCAGACTCAGCAAATTAGAAAGTTGCATAAACATTTTCCCCAAAATACAAATTTAGTCTCTTTTGTTGTTGCTAGCTGCCATCAGGTTGGCCCCCTGACTCATGGCGACCTCAAGCACAGTGGAACAAAACAATGCCCGGTCCTGCACTATCCCCATAACTGGTTCTGGATCAAACTGTTGTGATTCATAAGTGGTTCCTGGTAACAGTGTTAGCAGTATCCTGAAATTTTCAGAGAATTGGCCATCGGATTTCGGAAACATTTGGTCTAGACACTTTAAGCATTCTTACCATCTTTATTGGTTACTAATGAGAATTCATTTCTTTCTAGCTTGAAGTAATTTGGGGCCATAATTGAATGGGAGATCTAGGATGTATAAGATTTAAGAGAAAGTGAGATCACAAATTTAAATCTAAAAAAAAAAAAAAGACTATAAAGGACATAGAGTCTAGGGCAGTATGGGAAATCCTTTGAAGTACTTACAGAATAATTGGAATTTTAAAGAAATATTTAGAAATCAAAGCTAGTTTAAGCAGAATATACTAGACATTAGAATGGATTTGTGTCATATTTAGACTGAGAACTTTGATTGGATGACTAAAAAGCATAGGACACATCTGGACCAGGATTCCCTTACTTATTTTGATAGTTAGAGGGGAGAATCCCTCCATCTGCTGTGCTCCCCAAATCTTTTTTTTTTTTTAAATAGTTGTTTTGTAAACTACTTTCTGTTTGGGTATTAGTTATCTATTGCTGGATAACAGATTACTCCTAAATTTAGCAGCTTAATAGATAAACACTATCTCACAGTTTATGTGAGTCAGGAATTTGGAAGTGGCTTAGCTGGGTCGTTCTGGCTCAGTTTCTCATGTGGTTGTAGTCAGGATGTTAGCAGAGGTTGCACACATCTGAAGTCTTGACTGGGGCTGGATAATCTGCTTCCAAGATGGCATACTCACATGGCTGTTGGCAGGAGGCCTTAATTCCTCACCACCTGAAGAACTGGCTTTCCATAGGCTGCTTAAGTCTACTCATAACATCCCCCAGAGCAAGTGTTCAAAGAGTGAGTGAGGAGAAGGAAACCATCATTTCTGCTTTACTCCATTTGTTAGAAGCCAGTCACTAAGTCTAGGGGAGGACAGTTAGATTCTGCCCCTCTTGAGGCATAACAAAGAATTTGTGATCATATTTAAAACCATTACAGTTATTTGAAAATATAGCTAAAATATGGAGTCCTTAACCTTAGATAGGATTCCTGGTGGCACAATGGTTAAAAGCTTGGCTGCTAATCAAAAGGTCAGCTGTTCAAATCCACGGGCTGCTCCCTGGAAACCCTATGGGCCGTTTCTACCCTGCCCTGTAGGGTCGCTATGAGTCAAAATTGACTCGACGACAGTTGGTTTGGTTTGGTTTGGTTTGGTTTGGTTTTTAACCTTAGAGAAGTTTAATGCCTAATATAAGTACAGTCGATTCTTATTATTTGTAGTAGTCATGTTCTATAAAGTTACGACAAACACTGAATTAACGAATACTGAGTCATTGCTGCTAGCGGAAATACAGGGTTAGGTTCCTCTCAGCCTCTGGTCACAACATTTCTGTCAACTGGTAATACATAGGCTTGTTTTATGTGTGCTTCTATTTAAGACACCTCATTTCGTATGTATTTCTTACAAATAATTACATGCATTGTTTTTTTTATAATAAAACACTAGCTGAGAAGTTTTAACATCTTCCTGACCGTTGGTAATGTGATTATAAGTTTCTTACAGTCTCACGACAATGTTGTGCGGTGTGCTTTTTTAAAATGAGTTGTCATCTCATGCATCTACACATTTAGCTGCTTTTCCATAGCTTTATCAAGCAATGTAGATACTACTTTAGCGCTTTCTGGAGTGACCTCACGTACAGGGTGGAGAATTTCCTCTTTTTCTGGATGTGCGGTATTGATTAACGTTGACCCTCACAGCCAACAGCACTGTAATTCATGCTCGAACAAAGTTTATCTGAGACATATTTTCTCCGTAAGGCGCATCTCAGCCTTCTTGCACTTAGGAACACTTGATAGCACTTCAGCACTATGCTTTAGGGACATTTTAAGCAGTGAAATCACCAAAAAAAGCACAAAAATGTGAAAAATGTGGCACTAAATAGACTACAGAAAGGACACTTGTTTACAGTATGAGAACTGAAACAAGAAGGCAGAGTGTCACCTTGTTTGACTTCAGCTGCAGATGTTTGTAAATGATCGCAAAACTGTGTGTATTGATTTGGGGTGACACGAATCTTAGCAAGTAGGCCAGTTTGCAAATCCAGAATCTGAATAATGAGAATCAACAGTAATTGATGTTAACCTTTTATAGCCAAGGAGCTGTTATAGTTTGGAGCACGTGGACATTTAAGTAATCACATCACATTTTCCCTATCCCTTTGTGTCAGTTTACCAAGTACCATTTTTAAGGAAAAAAATACTAACCTTAATAGCTGTCATTCTACTAAATGAGTTAGTGTCCCCTTATCTATTAGTACTTAGATAAAATACACATTAGATGTTTATTTCCTGAGGACAAGTGCATTCTCTTATGTAACCACAGTAGTTAACAAATTCAGGAAATGTGACATTGATACTATTTTATTTAATGTACAGCCCTGTATTTCAATTTCACTGTTTTTCAATGTCTTTAACAGCAATTTTTTCTAATCCATCATCAGATCCAGTATCACGCATTGCATTTATTTAGAACAGTTTCTTATCCTTTCTTTGTCTTTCATGACATTGACATTTTGAAGAGAGATGTAAAATGTTTTATAGACTGTCCCCCAATTTGCATTCATCTGTCATTTCCTAATGATTTGATTCAGGTTATACTTTTAGGAATAACACATAAATGATATTATGTTCTTTCTTGTGCTTCACAATAGGGGGCCCACAATGTCAGTTTGTGATGTTGTGTTCTCTGTCTCATTACTGATGATGTTAACTTTGATCACTTGGGTAAGGTGGTGTCCCTGGGTTTCATCTCTGGAAAGTTACTTTTTTCAAGTTTGTATTTAATACATTATTTATAAGGAAATAACATTAAGACTGTTTAAATATCCTTGTTCCTCATCAGACTTCCATCAGCCAGTTTTAGTATCCATTGATTCTTGTCTGAATCAGTTATGATCAAATTTAGTTTAATTTCAGAAATACTTCAACTGGAAAGGAGTTCAGTTAGGAATCTTCATGTACTTATGTAAAATTACAAAATGTTGGAAACAACCTAAATGTCCAGTAACAGTAAATGGTTAAATCATGTATGAAAGAGACACGTAATGGACTCTCATATAAACATTAAGGTGATATTTCTGAAGAATTTACATAACATGTAACTGTATGATCCCAATTTATATTATAATATGCTGAGAAAAACTGGAAGAAAACATCAAAATTATCATGGTAGCAGGCTTTGAGAGTAATTTTTTTCCTTTCTATAGCTAAAGATTCAAATTTTCAACAAAAAGAGCATACCAGTCTTATAAGCTAAAAAAAAAATCTACATTTAAAAACAAACAAAAATACATGTTTTAAATTCCTCTTTTACAGATAAATTTACTGAAATAAATTTAACGACTGTGGTACCTTTAGTGTTTTATAGTTTAGCTGGCACTTTTACATTTATCTTCTGCCATCTGTAGCAGTTGAAACCTTAGCACACCATTTATTTCAGATCAAGTCAAGGTGATCGTATACTACTTTAACATGATATTAATTCAGTTATTTTTTTCCTGTCTTTTTTAAAATAGAGGTGAAATTTATGTAATATAAAATTAACTATTTTTAAGTAAAAAATTTAGTGGCATTTGTTAAGTTCACAGTGTTGTGCAGCCACCACCTCTATCTAGTTCTAAAACCGCAAAAGAAACCCTGTACCCGTTAAGCAGTTGCTCTCCATTCTACCCTTCTCTTTACCTCTGGGAATTGTCAGTCTGCATTCTCTCTATAGATTACCTATTCTGGATATTTTATATAAATGGCATCATACAGTATGTGACCTGTGATGGCCTTCTTTTACTTAGCGTAATGTTTTCAAGGTTCATTCGTGTTGTAACTAATATCGGTACTTCATTCCCTTTTATGGCTGAATAATATTCCATTGTATGTATATACTACATTTGGTTTATCCATTTATTAATGGATATTTGGGCTGTTTCTACTTTTTTTTGGCTATTGTGAATAGTGCTGCTGTGAACATGCACGCACATATATTAGAGTACCTTTTTTTCCTTTCTTTTGGGTATATACCTAGGAACAGAAATGTTGGGTCATGGTAATTCTCTATTTAACTTTTTGGGGAACTGCCAAACTGTTTTCCACGGTTGCTGAACCGTTTTACATTCTTGCCGGCAATGTGTGAGTTCCATTTTCTCCAAATCCTGGACTAATTATTTTCCTTTTTTTTTTTAAATAGCCATCCTACCCGTACCCCTTGCTGTCGAGTTGATTCTGACTCATAACGACCCTCTAGGACAGAGTAGAACTGCCCTAAGGGAGCAGGTGCTGGTGTGAAGTGGTACCTCATTGTGGTTTTAATTTGCATTTCTCTAATGACTAATAACCTTTAGCATCCTTTCCTGTGATGGTTGGCTATTTGTATATCACTGGGAATGAATCAGTTACTATGATGGTTACAAAATGGTGATTTTTCTAATACTGTAATTTCTTCAACATTAGTTGGTGTTTAAACCACTGTAAGAGTGTTCCTTTACTTCCTAATTTATTTTCTGTATAAACTTTTTTAATATACAAAAGATTGCAGTCCATTTCCTGATTTGATTAGTAGAAGCCCCTTAAAGCTGGCTCCTGCGACCTTTTGAAATGTTCCCATCTTTTTTTTTGAACACTTCTTTACTTTTAGCCTTGACCTGATGTATATTTCCAGGTACTTGTTATTTCTCCATGTAGATGTCCCACTTGTATGACAAAAGATTAACATAACCACCTATGTTGCTAAGTGCTTAATATGTGCTGGGCATTGTGCTGAATGTATTAAATGTGTGATCTTTTTCCTTAAAAGAATCTTCTGAGGTTTCATATTTTTCTCACTTTACAAAGGAGAAAACTGAGGCCCTGGGAAGTTAATAACTTGCCAAAGATCACAGTACTAGGAAGTTATGGAACTTAGGTTTAATCCTATGTCTGTCTGATTCTCAAGCTGCTCCTCTTAACCACTATTCAGTGTTTTCTCAAGCTGAACTAATGATCTCTCAGTTATGTTTATTCCTCCTGTCTCTTTCTTAATCGTATTACTATCTACCTAGTTACTCAAGTTAGAAATCTTAAATTCACCTTCTTCCATTCCTCCTTCCGCATAACAGTTCACTTTTGAATTCTACTCCTGTTTATGAAATACCTTTCGAGTATCATTTATTTTAAATAAGTGCCTCGTCCACAGCGCTATTGTTTCTCACATCTAGTATAGCTATAACCTGTAGCTTAGTCTCTTGGTCTAATGCTTGTCAAAAATATGTAAAATGAATAAATATAACATTTGCGATTTGGAAAGATCTTACTATATTGCTCAGAAACTGCCTCCTTTCAAGCCCAGATATACACCTGACTCGTCTGTGAGACTTTAGATAGCCTTTGGACTTTTGATTGTATTATTATTAGGTCCAGCTTGATATTCACTGGCTAATTTATTAGCGGATAAAGGGAATTGATGTCAAGAGTTAAGTAACTGGATTATTTAGGGAGCAGAATGGGAATTAGGTAGGAAATAGATTATTGTGAGTTTGTCTTTCTCTTAATTCAATTATTTTTTGCTTCATGTATTTTGAAACTTTGTTATTAGACACAAACATTTATTATTATGCCTTCTGATTAATCAACCCTTTTATCATTTTGAAATATCCCTCTTTATCTCTGAGAATACTTTTTGTTTTGAGGTCTGCATTATCTGATACTAATATAGCCACGCTAGCCTTTATATCTTTTCCACACGTCTGTTTACTTTCACCCTCAACCCATCTTTGCTTTTATATTTAAAGTTCATCTCTTGTAGACAGCATATATAGTAGTTGGGTCTTATTCATTCTTACAGTCTCTGCATTTATTAACATTTAATGTAATTAGTGAGGGCAGTGGTGGTTCAGTGGAAGAATTCTCAGCTTCCATGCAGGACACCTGGATTCAGTTCCCTGGCCACTGTACCTTATGCACAGCCACCATTTGTCTGTCCATGGATGCTTATATGTTGCTATGATGCTGAACAGGTTTCAGTGGCACTTCCAGACTAAGGCAGACTAGGAAGAAAAGCCTGGTGATCTACTTCTCAAAGCATCAGCCAATGAAAATCCTGTGGATCACAGTGGTCCTATCCCATTGTGCATTGGGTTGCCTTGAACTGGGGGCCGACTTGATGGCAGCTGACAACAGCACCATGTTCCTTTTCCTTCCTGAGTTAACCTGGTGGTCCTTGTTTACTGGCCAGCCCTCATTTATTTGCACAATAAAAGTATCTCAGTTATTCAGGAAACTTCAAAGGTTTAGAATTATCTTCTCAGGAAACAAGGGCGAAAACCAGATTACTTTGAACAAAGTTAAATTCTTTGCACAAAGTAAACTTTAACTGAGTTCATGGTTAACAAATGTCTTGTCACCAAGGGGGTTTGCACGATTTAATGATCACTGTGTCTCCAGTGTGTCTTTGTTCCTTTTTACCTGTTCTCGGGTATACTGCAAATTGGGCAGTGACCTTTGTGAAATTTCCTGTGTACTTAGAGGAATAAGTCAGTCGGGGTCTCAGTTTCTTTCTTTCTTGTTTTGCAATACATTCATCTGTTGAAGGACATCTGCGTTGTGGAATAAAGCTACTATAGATATTTATATAGGTTTTGTGTGAACATACATTTTCATTTTACTTGGGTAAAATACTTAGGAGTGGAATTGGTGGGTTATATGGTGTGGTTAACTTTTAAGAAACTGCATAACTGTTTTCCAAAGTGTCTTAGCTTTTTACATTCCCACCAGTGATTAGTTAAGAGTTGCTGTTACTCTGCATTCTTGTCAGCACTTGGTATAGTCAGTGTTGCTTTTTTTTTCTTTTTTAATTTTAGCTTTTTTTTTTTTACTTGATAATTGTGGCTTTTTTTCTCTTGTGCTTTAGGTGAAAGTTTATAGAGCAAATTAGTTTCTCAGTCAAAAATTTATATACAAATTGTTTCATGGCATTGGTTGCAGTCCCCCAATGTGTCAGCACTCTCCCCCTTTCCTTTCCATCCCGGGTTCCCTGGTTCTGTTGGTCCAGTTTTCCTGTCCCTTCCCACTTCCTCGTTTTTGTTTTGGGGCAAGTGTTGCATATTTGATGTTGTATACTTGATTGATCTAAGAAGCATGTTCCTCACGTGTGTTATTGTTTGTTTTATCAGCCTGCCTAATATTTGGCTGAAAGTTGAACTTCGGGAGTGGCTTCAATTCTGAGTTAGAAGGGTGTCTGGGGGCCTAGTCTCGGGGGTTCCCCCAGTCTCTGTCAGACCAGTTAAGTCTGGTCTTTTTTGCGAATTTGATCATTTGTTCTATATTTTTCTACCACTCTGTCTGGGACCCCCTATTGTAATCCCAGTCAGAGCAGTTGGTAGTGGTAGTGAGGCACGGTCTAGTTCTTCTGGTCTTGGTGTTGTGTAGGCTGTGAGCCCATCTGGTCACTTAGTCCTTTGGACTAATTGCTCCCCTGAGCCTTTAGTTTTTTTTCACTCTTCTTTGCTCTGGACTAGAAGAGACCAATAGTTGTATCTTTAGATGGCTAATTTTAGCTATCCTAATAGATGCATTTGTTGTTATTTGCTGTCGAGTTGCTTCCAACTCATGGCAACCCCATGTATGTGGAGTAGAAGTACTCCATAGGGTTTTCAAGGCCGTAACCTTTCAGAAGCATATCACCAGGCCTTTCTTCCAAGATGCCTTTGGATGGGTTTGAACTGCCAGCCTTTCAGCTAGTAAGGGAATACTTAACCATTTGCTCCACCGAGAGACTCCTAATAGATGTGTAGTTGCATCTAATTAATAGTCTTTAATTTGTATTTCTCTAAAGTAATGATGAGCATCTTTTCATATGCTTATTTGCTTTCTTTATCTCTCCTTCCATGTAGTATTTGTTAAGGCATTTTGCTCATTTTTTATTGGATTCGTCGTTCTCATTGTTGATCTTTTTAAAGAGTTCCTTGTATATTCTGTATACAAGTCTGTTGTCAGCTATGTGATTTGTAAATATTTTCTCCTAGTCTGTGGCTTGTTTTTTTCACTCTCTTAACGGTGTCTTGCAGAGCAAAGTTGTTAATTTTAATAAAGACCAGTTTATCAGTCTTTTCCTGTATGGATTGTGCTTTTTGATGTTGCTCTAAAAATTTATTGCCAAACACAAGGTCACACATTTTTCTCCTGTATTTTTCTAGGTATTTTATTAGTTCAAGTTTTACCTATATGTGTATGATCTGTTTTGAGTTATTTTTTATATTAAGGTGTGAGGTTTGTGTTAAGATTCCTTTTTTTTTTTTTTGCATATGAACGTCTGATTTTTTAGTCCAGTTGATGAAAAGATTGAAGAGCTTTTTATTACCTCACTTTTGACTGCCTGTGTTCCAAGAACTGTTTTAAGTTATCTAATTCAGTTTTCATAGCAAGTCCATGTGACAGGTACTGCAGTTATCCTCAGATGAGGAAATTAAGAAAAGAAAGTTTAGGTTAGTTGTCCAGAGTTACAGACTAGTAGGTGCCAGAACTGTAATTCGAGTCTAATGTTTTTCTCCATGTAAGCCACATTAAGGAATTTGAGCTTCATCTTTAAGGCCAATGGCAAGATTTATGGAAGTCACATGATCAAATCATATGATTCAGAAAGATGACCGATTACATTTGGAGATTAGATTGCAGGATGGGAAAACAGGAAAATATTACAGTATTTTGGGTGGTAGTGGTCTGAACAACGAGACAGTTGGAATTGAATGAAATGGATGGATTTAAGCGAGGTAGGAAGTTACCTTGACAGGACTTAGTAAGTGATTGGATATTGAGTATAAGAAAGGAAAGAATTAAAGTTAGAAGTTGGAAGAAAGTGTAAGTTGGATGTTCCTGTGGTACATGGGGTAGGAGGAGAGGGAAGGAGATAATTGGAAATTTTGAAGAAGAAAGAGATTTAGTTTGTAAATACAAATGTGTGGGGTCCTCAGCAGATCTGTGGCACTTAAAGCAATGAGAGTGGATGAGATTGCTCAGGATACAAGGTAGAGAAGACAGTGCCTTGGACAAAATTCTGAGGGGCACTAACATTTAACATTTTTTATTGGAGAGAAAATAGGAGTCTGTGAAGAAGCCTGAGAAGACGCCACTGGAAACAAAGTAATAAGAAGAATTTTCATAAGAGACAAAGTAGTAACAATGAAGAGTATTTGAAGAAGGGAGGGGTGCTTCATAATATCAAATGTGGTGTTTTAGAGAGAGAGAATTGACTAGGGAAAATAATAGGATTACATTGTAAGGCCCAATTGCATTTGAAGGCAGTGAATTTGTAGTGACTTTCATCTTGAAATGTTTTCTCCAGCAGTACTACTGCAGGAGGCCATTGACTCAAAACACACTGTCACGTAAGAGATAAAAAGCAATATAAACCCTTAGTTAAGAATGGGAAGATATAAAAATATGCTTTTATTTTAGTTTGAGGAGAAAGGAAAAGAGTTGTTCTTCAGGAAACCTCTGAATACTGTAGCTACTCTCACAACAGATTAATTTATATGTTGCATTGAAATAGAACTGGATTACTATTTTATTGCAAATATTTTACTAAAATATTTGCAATGAAGTTTGTTTTTACTTAACATTGGTGTAAGAGCTACAAATATTGAAAGGCTGGGAAATTTTGAAAAACTTTAACTGTGAAAAGAAATAATGCAAAATAATTTTTGAGAGTGCGGAAGGGGGAGCTTTAACAAATTTATTTTCTCGCAGCTTAGGAGGCTAGAAGTCTGAATTCAGGGTATGGCTCTAGGGGAAGGCTTTCTTTCTCTGTTGGCTCTGGGAGAAAGTCCTTGTCTTTTTTCAGATTCTGTTTCTGGGTTCCTTGATGGGGCATCTGTCTTCCCCCATCTCTGCTTCCTTGCTGCTTGCTTAATCTGTTCTTTTATCAAAAGAGATTGATTTAAGGCACACCCTACACTTAATACTGCTACATTAGTATGATAAAGAAGACCCATTCCCAAATGGGATTATAACCACAGGTATAAACCAGAGTAGAACTGCCCCATAGGGTTTCCACGGAGGGGCTGGTGCATTCTAACAGGCTGAGCTTTCTAACAGCCTGAGCTCTTAACTACTGTGCCATCAGGGCTCCAGCCACAGGTATAATAAAAACCTGTTGCCATTAGAGTCAGCTCTGACACATAGCAACCTTATAGGACAGAGTAGAACTGCCCCATAGGGTTTTCAGGGAGCTCCTGGTGGATTTGAACTCCTGCCGACCTTTTGGTTAGCAGCTGTAACACTTAACCACTATGCCACCAGGGCTCCACCACAGGTATAGGGGTTAGGATTTACAACACATACTTTTGGGTGACACAGTTTAATCCATTACAGAGAGTGAGACACAAATGTGCACAAAGTGACTAAGCATAGCCTCATCGCCCATTTTACTACATCCCCAGCATGCCACAGTTCAGTTCCAGTGACCATGTTGTGGTGATGTTTGTCTGAGGCCCAGGTCAGGGGGCCAGGTAGGGAGGGAGGGACTTGGACTGGGGTGTGGGGGAGGCACCTCAGTCACCTCTGCCTCTGTAGACCCAGGTCTGACTTGTTGACCCCTCTCCTCCCCTACACCTCTCCACTTCACCTCTAAGAACTAGAGGCTCCATCCGCCTTGGTTTGTCTGAGAGTCTTGTCACCCATGTTCCCACATTCTTCTAGTTTCTTCCAACCCAGTTTGTTATAATAGAGAGCACTTACTTCTACCTTGAGAGCACCTATGAACACTGACCTTCTTTTTATGTTATGTTGTGCTGTGCTGTGATGTGATGCAAAATAATAATTTTAAATAAGTGATATAAAGAAGAAGATAACTATTTTGATACCTGAGCTCCTTTCTAATCTTTATCCACCTATTCCATTGCTAAGGAGTTAGTAAGGCTTTCTGTTGGCATACAGAATAATCCAACAAGGACCCTCAACTCCAGGTTTTCCCACATACTTTACTGTAGATTGTTATCATGTGCTGTACTTGAGAAAACCTGTCTTCGTAGATAAATCAGTTTTTGCCTGTCTCAGGTCATGCTAACATCAGTAGTACCAGCAATATAATATACAAATAGTCGATGCAGTCTATTGTTTAAGATACCTTTTTACTAATTTTTGTTTTTGTTATTCAACAGGTTTGATCTGTGGATGAAATGAATCATGATTTTCAAGCTCTTGCATTAGAATCTCGGGGAATGGGAGAGGTAAATATTTATGAATACTAAGAATTTATACCTCACTTTTGATTATTTGAGCCATTGAGAATTTTTTAACCGTAAATCTTGAGAATGATGGTTACATCTCCTAAATGATGTTGGGTTTAATCTTAGGTCACACAGTTCTGTAGTTGTAGTGATTTTAAGGTTTTGAGCATTTGTTTTGTTTTTCACTTTTAACAGTAATTTTAGTGTGATTATCTAGGTTATCTGATTGAATTGCTTAGAGAATATCTTGTGTTTGGTAATGAACCATAATTAACCTTTGCTCAAAAGAAAACACTTGCTTTACCTTTGTCCTGCTATTTTTTATGTGTGCTACCTTTGCTTTAGCCACACGTGACTGTTCGCCATTCTCCCTTGTAAAGTCTTTGTTGTTCACCCATAGCTTTTTGCTTAATAAACTCTTAATCCTCCGTAAGACGCTACTGAAAAGGCTCGTTTATCTGTTCTCCTGTTACTATCTGCAGTAAAATTACTACCTCATCTGACTTTTCATAGTTTTTAATACATGGTTTTATTATATTATTGGTCATAGTTTGTTTTATATTTGTCTCTCTCCCTTGTAGGTTGTTAGCTTTGAATGCGTACCACACAGTAGGTACTCTAAATTTTTTGATGGATTTTGTCAGTCTTGTTAATCTATAATTTTCTTCACATACACTATTTAACCTCACCCTTACATATTTTAAGATATCAAAAATACATAGCTTTTCCATATACCTAATGAATAATTAGAAAACTTGGATTATGAAAACCCCTGTGGTCACATCTTTGTCAAGTTCTGTAATACCTAATGTAATATGGACTTTGATCATAGAAAGTAACAGTGAACAGATCTAAAACGTGTAATTAACTGCTTGCTCCTGGAGATTATTTTACTTTGGTAGATTAGACCTTCATGAGACTCACTCCATCCAATGCTGTGCTCTTCAGATGCAGAAAAAGAGTCCAGTCACTCCTCTGGGCCACAAGAGGGCACCCTGCAGCTAGCTAACCCTCCCCTTCTCCAGAACAGCGTTTTCCAAAGAGTTTGTCATTTTCAGAGGACTGATTTAAGGGTGAGTTAAGGTGCTTAAGCTTAAGTATTGCCAAAATAAACTTGTTAGTCCAGTGCATAAGGTAAAATTCTGGGCCCTAAGAGAAATTTGAGAGAGGGAATAGTTTTTTTATTCAAACAAACAAAAAACTTACAGCTTCACTGCAGTGTAGTGGCTACTTATACATTATGTACGTTATGTGGGAATGAAAGAGGCAGTTGAAAAGGGCTTTCATTCTTTTCCTGTCACTTGCTTGTTTTCTTTGATCTTTGGAAGGCAGACTAGCATATCTTAAAAGCAGGTCTGAACAGTGTTTCAACTTTCCAGTCTGTGACCAGCGTAAATTTGCTGATTCTTTTAAGAGCAAAGAGAGTCACACCCCTGCTTAATTTTAGTTAGACCCCCTACACTTTATTTCCCACATGTACATTGTATATGTATTTACAAGTTGATTCTTTTTTTCCTTCTTTTCTAAATAGCATTTGACAACTCCAAATGCTTTGCAGTTCAAAAAATGTCATGGTCAGTGGTTAAAAGGGGTTAGTTGTTCGGGGGTAGAAGAGAGGTGTATGTGAGGTTTTTGGAAAAGAGGAGCTGGGTTGACTAGTATGTTAAGTTAAATAAGCTTAAATCGAGGCCTCCTCCATGGAAATGTCAGACATGCAGAGTGAAAGTGTCCAGGGTTTAAACTGGCTGCTACATGGTGGATAGCAGCAGGTCATTGTGTATCTGTGACCTTCATCCAATAAAAATGTACGTTAAAATAAGCTGTTATTCACTAAGTTATTTTTATTGTTACTTCTAAGAGATAGCTAAGAAACCTCAGATTTCTGACTCTGGGTTCTCTCTCCCACAAGCCTTTCTATCTTTCCTCATCTCATAGGCAGCAGGGAACCTTCTGGGATTTCCTTCTTTGCCTGTCTCTCTCTCACCAGTCTTCTCCTCCTTTCCTGACAGGTGAGGTTTTTTTGTTTTGTTTTTTCCCAGATTTTATTCATTGGAATAAATTGAAAGCAGCCTCGAGTTTCTGGCTCTTATGTTTTCTAAAACTGCTTGTATGTTTTTTAATGCAAAGTCCTTTTTTAATGGATTTCCCTAGTCTCGACTTTTTCTTTAAAAAATAAAGTTTTTGCTTATTATGTCTTAAATTATTGTAGCTGTCTAATAGATTTATATATAGGACTAATTTCAAATGTGCTGCTTTTTGTAACTCATGATGACTTTATTGACCCATTATCAGAAGGGCAGTCTCTTCTAGTTGTTCATTCAGCAGTAGGAACAGATTTGTATTCATCCATTTATAAACTCATCCTTTCCATTTTTTTTATTAATAGCACTTTTTTGTCAAAAGACCTTCTGACATGAATTAATGTCGTGTGGCTTAAAAAGAGCAAAGCTAATCCATAGGAGGTTGAACTCAGCTTTATTAGGATAATGTTTTAGTCAACTACACTGCAGAGACACATACCTCTACCTATTATCATCTCCAGGTTGTTGGTACATATGTAACTAGGTACCTATTTACTTTTCAAATAAGAGGAAAAAGGACTCTACCGGAAATTCTTCATGGAACCCAGAATTTAACTTTAAATCACTGAGTTAATGTGTTTTATTTTGGAAGTATTTTCATAGCTTAGTATGATAAATAATGCTCCCTCTTTTCTTTTGTGACACAATAACATTTAAAATATTTATGCACTAAGCTCCATTCTGCTCTGCACACGTAGGGTCTCCATGAGTCGGAATCGACTCAATGGCAACTAACAGCAAACAACAAGATCCCAGATATTGTAAAGTGAAGTGGGAAACATACTGGGTAGAGAAGTAAGGAGACTTCTGTTTTTTTCTTATATCAGTCATGAATAGTATGACTTTTCATAAGACTGACTTCTTTGACTACAGTAATAAGAATAACCTTTTGTATGTATACCTCTCAAATGCGCCAGCTCTGATCTGAGCTTAGGGATAACTGACATGGAAATCATTTGTTTCAAACACAGTGTTTTAAGTAGCTGACCATAGTTTTGTTTACATAATCTGTATCTCCACACTCCTATCTTAATGTATATCCACTATAATGAGTTGGCCCCATTTTATAGGAAGAATATCATAATGATATCTTAAACTTTTACTTTTTTATAATACCTACTGAATTTTTATGCAAATGATGCATACCTTCTACATTTGTTTGCTGTCTGCTCCTTTCCCCTACAAGGTATTTTCATAAATGCTGCTATGTTAATTTTTTTTACATTTTGCTGTAAAAAAAATTAGCATAGCGCACTTACGAAAATACCTTGTAGGGGACCGGTTGAGAAACATAGAAGACGCACATTATTTGCATAAAATATGGTAATAGTATTTGAATACTGAAAATTTTCTAAAATACTGATGACTTGGAAGGAACTATCTCAGGTAGTTAAATGTAAAGAGAATTGACTTTAGAATTAGTGGTTCAAATCCTAATGCTGCCATTTACTAACTGTGTATGTAACCTTGAAGAATTTATTTTACCTCTGATTCTGTTTTCTTATGCAAAATATGACTATATTAGCCAGCTCTTCTTCATAAATAATAAGTAATGGGATTTCATGATCCCTCTAGGATACCCAGACTAACTCAAGGAAAAAAGGCAAATGACTATAGACACAGTCTTTATAATGAATAATATTATAGACCTTTAAAATAACCAACCACTCAAATGTTGGCCAGTGTGTCATTAATGTTTTATAATAATAAAGGATTCATGTGTTTGGTGGTGAAGATACCTGGTATTTATATGTCTGCTGTGTGCTAGATACTGTGCCAAGCTGTTTATTTACATTATTTTATTCTATCCTCATAATAAATCTATGGCAGGAGCTTTATTATTATCCTTTACTTTACAGATGAGGAAACTGAAGCTCAAAAAGTTGAATTAACTGAGTCAAAGTCAGATCATAGTCCTTGAACAGCAGTCTGGCCTTGCTGTTTACACCACTTTCCATTGAAAGTGACAGCATTAATAATGTTTGCTCATGATATTATGGGATATTACGAATGGAGAAGATTTGGGCAAGTGGTCTAAGTTGAAAAAATTAAGTATTAATATCTTTTATTAACAGAAAAGATAAAGTCTGGAAAAGCACCAATCTGGGGTTCTAGGGAGTTAACTTTGTTTCTTTTGTTCTCTACACAACCTAGTTATCAGCATCTATGCCTATCTTTTATGTGCTTCCATTATAAATAGTATGACCTTATCCTGATCTACCTAGGATAGTCTCCATATATACCTGTTGTCTTGGCACCCTGTTTGTCAAATATCCCAGTTTGAATGATGAGTTACATGAACATTTTCATTTAAAACATAATGTAGACATTTCAACTTTACATCTTTTTTATTGTTTGGATTTTGTTAATTTGGTGGTTTTGAAGATTTCACATAATAATTTGTACTAGAAAACTCAAGTATAAATGTGAGTCATAGCACATTCCTTATAGCAAGACTTTTTTTTTTTAAGGTAGTATGGTAGGACGCTGACTGATTTATTTGTGGAGATGGGCAGGGCAAGCCATTAATGCTTCTTGAAGGAAAGAACTTATAAAACAGTAGACAGTTTGGAAATGAATTTGTATGTCCACTCAATTATTTCTGAGTTGGAAGGACAGAGAAGCAGGTTGACAAGAAATACTGAGTTGCCTGACCTTGCATTAGAGCTTTTGTGAATTAGGAAACTAATATGAAGTCATACTAGATCATTTATTTTACAGATTTTGAAGATTTCAGCCCTTCTGTAATGTTCTTCCATTTCTACTAAAGTAAAAGAGTCCTCAGGGCAAATACCTGTTTTCATTGCTGTTCAATCAGTGCATCACTTAACTCTTTTTTTTTTTTTTAACTGTTCTATCCTTGCTGCTCTACCCTATATTGTCCATTTTAACCTATTCTTGATCATAAGGTAGTAGTTTCTCTAAAAATATTTGAAATCAATTTCTAAACTGTCACAGAAGGCTGTTTCTAGAATGTTGGTGAAGGCCTTTGGCAGGAGAAATGTCAATTTTATTAGCTATTAAATTGTATTTCTGTGCATGATAGTTTACATATGTTTGCAAAAAGAAGAGATACTCATATAACAGTGCTAGCAAAAAGTAGGCACACTTGGTAAGTGCTTGACATTGTTTGTTTTGAGTTGTGCATTTTACATTTTAAACAGTGACCTATGAAGGCACTATGTTCAGTCTTATTCCAGAAGACTTTGGAATAGTCTACTCAAAAGGATTCTATTATTTCTGCTACCTCAGAAGATTGGTCTGTTTCATACACTTCTCTGTCTGCAATAAGTGCTTCTGTTAGTAGTTATAACTTGTCTTTATTTTAGATTCCTTATTTGTTACTCTTATTTTGATACCGAAATATTTTCCTTCATTAAGTATGGGGTAAAAGCACTTCTGCCTATTTAGTATTTTGAAGGGTTTGACTTAGGTTTTGCTATAAATGAAAGTTCAGTTAGCTAAGTATATCAGATATGGTGCTTTAATATTGCATTATCAGCTTTACATTGTATTTGAATATTTACATGACTTTTATAATGAATTAAAAAAAAGACCAAACAGAGGTTGCATTTTACTTACTGGAATCTTTGTTAAAGCTGATTATTGTTAAATGTCTATATTACAAATAATTTGCAGCCCAGGAAGATGTTAACATACAAAAACTTTTCTCAAATAGCAGAAGTTAGTTTCTTTTAAAATTGATCTGTAAATTAGGAACATGGCCAAGTTGAATTCCCCCTCTCCCACCCCTTCTAAAAAACAATAGCAGAACACCCTGCTGTTTCTCCAGTGTTTTCCATTTTGATCAACAGCACTACCATCTGCGTTGCTACCTAGATTTTAAAGTTTTATCTTTCTTATCCACCCCTACCTCATTTATATTCAGATCCTATTGACTCTCCTAAATATTTCTCAAATCCAGTAGAGATTTTTTTAGTTTTTTCTGCCAGTACCCTGTTTTAGTGTTTGCTATCCTGGAACCCGTTGTAATTCTCTTAAGTGGTTTCCTGCCTTTATTCTTCCCCCGTCCTACCCATTATTCTTACTGCCACTTGAGTTGTTTCTAAAACATAATGATGTCACTCTTGCCAACCTCTCTTCGTTCACAGTATATTCTCAGTATAACATCCAATATCCTTAGCATGTCTTTAAGCTTCCTCTTAATCTGACCTAGTTAGCATTAACTTCTGACGTTCCTGCATCTGTTTCTCCATCTCATTCTCTGTTTTACTCACTGTGTTTTCTCAAGTTTTGCCTTTGTTCATGCTTTTCTCTGCCTTCTCATCCTCCTCTCCTAGTTTCACCCTTCACACACACAATCTTACTTATCTTTCAGACCCAATTCAGGTGTTACTGAGTTACATTCTATTATAGTTTGTGTGTTGTGAGCTCTCTGAAGATGAGGTCATCGTGACCTTAAGGAGGCAAACACAGGTAATTTAATAATAGAAGTGTATATAAGTTTGATAAAGGGCACTGAGAGACTGGGCACCTGATTATGGGTTGAGAGTGATACGAGTCTTACAAATGCTTGTATGAAAAATGCATTATCTCTCAGAAAACTAATCTCTTTTCAAGCATACATATCCCCAGTCTACCTCCTCTGAGTGGTCAGAGAAGGTAGAGAGAAGAGATCTGGTAAAGAATAAATAGTAGTTAGCGAAGTGTACATTTTGAGTAATCAGTGAATGGCTATATCATCACAATTTTTATGAACTGTGTATATGACAATATAGGTTAGAGCATAGAGGCTTGAGATTGTTATCTCAAATATTTGGGGTCCTTCTTATGTGTCTCCATAGAACTCTGATTTGGAATTGACAAGTTGCTGGTATTTGAGAGCTAGTAAGAGTTGTGACGTTCACGTCCATTGAGTAACTGAAATAAGAATGAAAAATGTTTTCTGTGCTGGAAGCTGTAGGATAGGAGAAGTGATCCACAAAAAAGGGCACTTGGAAGTGAAAGAAAAATTTTAATCATTCCTGTAGACATTTTTGTTTAATGACCTGTTCTTGAATAAGAAATTTAGTAAGCCTTATGAAGTTTATAAAGAAAATCACATAATAATAAAATCATTTGAAATTGTAGAAAAGTCAGAAGTGGACTTTGATTAATGTTCAGGTCTATAATTATTATAGCCAGTACCTAAATATAAGTTGGGTGTTACTGTTAATGAGTCAAATTAGGAAATAGGTAACTGAGTTTTCATCAGCATTGAAAATTAACTTGTACATGTATCACTGGTGCGTTTACTTTCTCCTGTGTATTGGTACTGTGTGATTAGAGTACAATTTAATTATTTTCTTTTGTTCCCCAAATAGCTTTTGCCTACGAAAAAGTTTTGGGAACCTGATGATTCAACAAAAGATGGACAAAAAGGCATATTTCTTGGGGATGATGAATGGAGAGAGACTGCATGGGGAACTTCTCGTAAGTTATTTTGGTGTATGTGTGAGAATTAGGAATTTATTCAGAGTTCTTTTAAACAAACCTTGCCTACCCCAGAAAATATTGGGAGAAATTTTGTGGTATCTTTGTTCATAAATCGTTATAATGCACATTTTCTTATGTCATTTAGCCCTTATCTGACAGTCTGTTTATTGATTACAAGTTTTCATCACAATAGGATTTTACTAAGTTTTATTTGAAATTAATTCTAATTACAAAATTCAGAATTTCCATTAAAACAGAGAAAAAATTAATTTACCCTTAGTAATTTTCAATCTCAAATTGTATTAAATAGCAATGTCTGAGTTATCTAATTGCAGCTCAGTCTAACTGTAGTAGACATTAGCTACACTCAGAAAGGAAATAACTTCCTCAGTAACTTAGAACTCCCAGAAAGCTAGCAGAGCTTTGAATGTTTATGATACTCCGTAAGTAGTGGGGAGAGACTTAAGGCAAAATAAACTGACATGTATAAGGAGTATAATTTGTAGAAGTGACAGTATTTATTGGTAAATTAAAGAGCATTGTTAGTCTTATACTAGCACATTATTTTACTTACTATATTTTACAATGTTTCTGATTAATAAAATGTGAAAGGTGTACAGTTATCCCCGTGTATTTTACAAATGGAGCTCCTGGGTGGTACGAACAGTTGACATTCTCGGCTTCTAACTGAAAGATTGGAGGTTCAGGTTAGAGGTTCCAGTCTACCCAGAGGCACCTCAGAAGAGAAAGTCCTGGTGATCTGCTTCTGAAAAGTTAGTCTTTGAAAACCCTATAGGGCATAGTTCTATTCTGACACACATGGGGTCACCATGAGTCAGAATTGATTTGATGGCAGCTAATATTTTACAGGTAAGTTTTTTTTCTTCCTATGACTAAGTTTAAGCAACGTGATTAATCTATTTTAAGTGACCAAACTAATATAAAAAATAATTATCAAATTCCACCACCCACCTTTCAGTTTGTTGTACTGTGGTGGCATGTGTGTTGCTGTGATGCTGGAAGTTATGCCTTCAATATTTCAAATACCAGCAGGGTCGCCCATGATGGACAGGTTTCAGTGGAGCTTCCAGACTAAGTCAGACTAGGAATAAAAGCCTGGCAGTCTACTTCCAAAAATTAGTGAAAACCTTATGGATCACAACAGAACGTTGTCTGACTTGCTAGATTTGGACACATCATCAGGAGGGAACAATCACTACAGGAGGACATTGTGCTTGGTTAAGTACAGGACCAGCAAGGGCGAGGGAGACCCTCAGTGAGATGGATTGGCACAGTAGCTGCAAGGATGGACTCAAACATGCTGACGATTGTGAGGATGACACAGGACTGCACAACGTTACTGTTGTACATGTGGTCACCATTAATTAAAAGATTTTAAGCACGTTTATAAGTTTTAAACTTGTTAAAGTTAATTGCCTGCCAGAAAGCTAAAACCCAAAAAGTTAGAAAATTCTAGAAAATTTTTAGTGATTAGTACTTTTTTATAGTCGAAATAGATTGAAACGTTTGGTAACAATTTATTTTGATAAAAATTTCCTCAAAATGTTGGAAATTTTCTTTGAGTTTAATCAATAAATAATACCTACATATAGCAGATTTGGAAAATACAAAGATAAATGAAATGTGATCCTGGCCTTCAAGATTTTTCTTTAAATCTGAATTAGCATTAACCTGTATTAGATTGTACACATAGTTGAAATCATTTGGTGATTGATGCTGGGATACATTCTTTTCTTTTTCCTTTTTTCCACAGAAGGAACATTCTTTGCTAAAAAGCACATGTGTTTGGTACCTTGGTAGATGGACGTATTTTGATTTTGTTTTGAAGGTTAAATGATTAATTATTTACTAGAACAAAATGTCTTTTCGGGCATTCGAAAGCAGAATATCTTCAACACAACATGGTAATGAGAGATTATTTTCAAGATCGATGGTTGTGAAATATTTTTGGTATATTACATTTGGAGGACTATACTACCTGCAGGAAAACTTTTAAGCAACACATTTATACATTCCTGATAATTTATTTTTAATGTCAAATTTATAATTCTAGTGAACTCCCCCTTTCCTAACTTAACGTTTTTAGCTGTATAGATAAAATTTTTAACGTGAATATTAGTCTTTTACCAGGAAACATGAGAAAATTAGAAATCAGTTTTGTTGTTGGTAGGTGCCATTGAGTCTGTTCTGACTCATAGCGATCCTGTGTACAACAGAACGAAACACTGCCCAGTCCTGTGCCATCCTCACAATCATTGTTATGCTTGAGCCCATTGTTGCAGCCACTGTGTCAGTCCATCTTGTTGAGGGTCTTCCTCTTTTTCGCTGGCCCTCTGCTTTACCAAATGTCATGGATTGAATTGTGTCCCCCAAAAATATGTGTCAGCTTGACTAGGCCATGATTCCCAGTATTGTGTGGTTGTCCTCCATTTTGTGGTTGTAATTTTGCTATGTGTTGTAAATCCTGATCTCTGCCTGTGGTTAATGAGGCAAGATTAGATTATGTTAAAGTGGATTAGGGTGGGATTTTAACACCCTTACTAATGTCACATCCTTGATCCAGCGTAAAGGGAGTTTTCCTGGGGTGTGAGATGGAAGCGAGCAGAGAGTGGGGGACCTCATACCACCACGAAAGCAGTGCTGGGAGCAGAGCATGTCCTTTAGACCCAGGGTCCCTACGCAGAGAAGCTGTTAGACCAAGGGAAAATTGATGACATGGACCTTCCTCCAGAGCTGACAGAGAGAGAAAGCCTTCCCCTCAAACTGATGCCCTGAATTTGGACTTGTAGCTTACTAGACTGTGAGATAATAAGCTTCTCTTTGTTAAAGCCATCTACTTGTGGTATTTCTGTTATAGCAGCACTAGATGACTAAGACACCAAGCATGACGTCCTTCTCCAGGGACTGATCCCTCTTGATAACATGCCCAAAGTATGTGAGACATAGTCTTGCCATCTATGCTTCTGTGGAGCATTCTGGTTGTACTTCTTCCAAGACAGATTTGTTCATTCTTTTGGCAGTCGGTGGTATATTCAGTATTCTACACCAACACCACAATTCAGAGACGTCAATTCTTTGGTCTTCCTTATTCATTGTCCAGCTTTCAGATGCATATGAGGCGATTGAAAACACCGTGGCTTGGGTCAGGCACACCTTAGTCTTTAAGGTGACATCTTTGCTCTTCAACACTTAAAGAGGTCTTTTGCAGCAGATTTGCGCAATGCATTGTGTCTTAATTTCTTGACTGCTGCTTCCGTTGGTGTTGATCATGGATCCAAGTAAAATGAAATCCTCGACAACGTCAAACTTTTCTCCATTTATCATGATGTTGCTTATTGGTGCAGTTGTGAGGATTTTTGTTTTCCTTATGTTGAGGTGTAATCCCTAGTGAATGCTGTGGTCTTTGATCTTCATCAGTAAGTGCTTCAAGTCCTTTTCACTTTCAGCAAGCCAGGTTGTGTCATATGCATATCACAGGTTGTTAATGAGTCTTCCTCTAATCCTAAGGCCCCGTTCTTCATATAGTCCAGCTTCTCAGATTATTTGTTCAGCATACAGATTGAGTAAGTACGGTGGAAGGATACAACCCTTACGCACACCTTTCCTGACTTTAAACTACGCAGTATCCTCTTGTTCTGTTCGAAGGACTGCTTCTTGGTCTAGGTACAGATTCTGTGTGAGAACAATTAAGTGTTCAGGAATTCCCATTCTTTGCAGTGTTATCCATAATTTGTTATGATCCACACAGTCCAATGCCTTTGCATAGTTAATAAAACACAGGTAAACATCTTTCTGGTATTCTCTGCTTTCAGTCAGGATCCATCTGACATCATCAGTGATATACCTGGTTCCACATCCTCTTCTGAAACTGGCTTGAATTTCTGGCAGTTCCCTGTCAGTACACTGCTGCATCTGCTTTTGAATGATCTTCAGCAAAATTTTACTTGTGTGTGATATTAATGATGTTGTTTGATAAATTCCACATTCATTTGGATTACCTTTCTTTGGAACGGGCACAAAAATACAGATTTCTTTCAGTTGGTTGACCAGGTAGCTGTCTTCCAAATTTCTTAGCATAGAAGAGTGAGCAGCACCTCCAGTGCTGCATCCATCTGTTGAAACATCTCAGTTGATATTGTCAGTCCTGGAGCCTTGTTTTTTGCCAGTGCCTTCAGTGCAGTTTGGACTTCTTTCTTCAGTACCGTCGGTTCTTGGTCATATGCTACCTCCTGAAATGATTGAACGTCAACCAATTCTTTTTGGTATAATGACTCTGTATATTCTTTCCATCTTCTTTTAATGCTTCCTGTGTTGTTCAATATTTTCTCCATAGAATCCTTCAGTATTGCAACTAGAGGCTTGAATTTTTTCTTAAGTTCTTTCAGCTTTAGAAATGTCAAGCGTGTTCTTCCCTTTTGGTTTTCTCTCTCTAGGTCTTTGCACATTTCATTATAACACTTTGTCTTCTTGAGCCACCCTTTGAAATCTGTTTAGCTCTTTTACTCCTTTCGCTTTAGCTACTCTGCATTCAAGAGCAAGTATAAGGGTCTCTTCTTATATCCACTTTGGTCTTTTCTTTCTTCCCTGTCTTTTTAATGACCTCTTGGCTTTCTTCATGTATGGTATTCTTTTGTCATTCCACAACTCATCTAATCTTCCGTCATTAGTGTTCAGTGAGTCAAATCTGTTCTTGAGATGGTCTGTAAATTCAGGTGAAATGCACTCAAGATCATACTTTGGCTTTCATGGACTTGTTTTAATTTTCTTCAGCTTCACCTTTGAACTTGGATATGAACAGTTGATGGTCTGTTGCACAATCGGGCCCTGGCCTTGTTCTGACCGATGATATTGAGCTTTTCCATAGTCTCTTTCCACAGTTGTAGTTTATTTGATTCCTGTGTATTCCTTCTGGTGAGGTCCACATGCATAGTTGCTGTTTATGTTGGTGAAGAAAGGTATCTGCAATGAAGAAGTCATTAGTCTGGCAAAATTCTATCATGTGATCTTAGGCGTCATTTCAGTCACGAAGGCCGCATTTTCCAACTACTATTCTTTCTTTGTTTTCAACTTTTGCATTTCAGTCGCCAGTAATTATCAATGCATCTTGATTGCATGTTTGATCAATTTCAAGCTGCAGAAGTTGGTAAAAATCTTCTATTTCTTCACCTTTGGCCTTAGTGGTTGGTACGTAAATTTGAATAATAGTCACGTTAACTGATCTTCCTTGAAGACAAATGGATATTATCCTATCACTGACAGTGTTGTACTTCAGGATAGATCTTGAAATGTTCTTTTTGACGAAGGCATTGCAGCAATGCAGTTCCTCTTCAATTTGTCATTTCCTGGCATAGTATACCATATGACTGTCCTATTCAAAATGGCCAGTACCAGTCCATTTCAGCCCACTAATGCCTAGGATATCGATGTTTATGTGTTGCATTTCATTCTGTGGGGCAGTTCTACTCTATCCTATAGGGTCGCTATGAGTTGGAATCGACTCGACATCAACGGTTTTTTTTTTAATTGTTAATGAATGATTGCAGCTATTTTTTCTCATTTTTGAGTCATGCCACATCAGGGTAGAAGCTGTCTTATTTGTTGTTGGATTCCCCACATGTAGCACAATGCCCAGCATATAAAACCAGTTGTTGTTGAGTTGATTCCAACTCATGGTGACCCCATGTGTGGCAGAATAGAAACTGTTCGCCATAGGGTTTTCAGTGGCTGATCTTTTGGAGGTAGATTTCCAGGTCTGTCTTCTGAGTAGCTTGTGGGTGGACTGAGCGTCCAGCCTTTCAGTTGGCAGCCCAGCACATTAACTGATTCCACCACCCAGGGACTGTGTTATAAGAGGCAGTAAAACAATATTTGTGTAAATGAATTCATGAATGATTCAATAAAAGGATTTAATGACTAATCTCTCATAGGTAAACTAAATCCAAACCCAAACCTATTGTTGTCGAGTCAATTTCGACTCATAGCAACCCTGTAGGATGGAGTAGAACCGCACCATAGGGTTTCCAAGGCTGTCAGTCTTTACAGAAGCAGTCTGCCACATCTTTCTCCCACAGAGCAGCTGGCAGGTTCGAGCTGCTGACCCTACAGTTAGCAGCTGAGCACTTTATTCACTGTGCCACCAGGGCTCCTTAATTTCACATGAGTAGAGGTGCTGATGTGGGAATGTCTTAATATGCTTTAACAAAAGTAACAAACATTTAAAAATTATTACAGTTAATAAAATGAAGACTTAACACCCTTATTATTGCCCTTTAAAGGCTAGATCTAATCCTGAGTATTGTACCTGGTTTGGAAGTAGCTGGTAACTTACTGGTTCCTTTTTTTGGTGTTGAACTCCGAATACTGTCCCAAATGTTGCATCGTACTTGTATTTTGTTAGGTCTCAGATCTTAAGTACTGTTTTGTTGTTGCTAAAGAAATATATAGAAAAGATATTTACGTTAGGTGAATAGTTTTTTTTAAAACAAAAGTAAATAGAAAAATTTTGCCTATCCTAACCTGTTGCCATTGAGTCAGTTCTGACTCATAGCAACCCTATAGGACAGAGTAGAACTGCCTGGTAGAGTTTCCGAGGAGTGGCTGGTGGATTTGTACTGCCGACCTTTTGATTAGCAGCCGAGCTCTTAACTATTGTGCCACTGGGGCTCCTTATGTATCCTAGAAGAGAGTTTTTAAAAAAATCTTCAGATGACACTTTGTTTTTCCATCAAAAATAGAAAATTCTATGCTATTACTGGTTTTTCTAAACTTACTCATTTGTGTTTATAGCATTATAACTGTACATTCACAATCTGTCCAGTAACATAACTAACTATGAGCTTGAAAAATGCCCTTGCTAATTAGGAAAGAGTTATTTTTGTTCTAGTCCTTATCCCTGAAATTTTTTATTATTAATCAGCATCACCAAGAGAATTTTAATTTCTGATATGTTGCTTGCAGACAACTTAGCCTTCAGGTTAACATTTCTACCTCCTTGACCTTTTTATTTTGCTTCTTGTTTACTACTAAATGGCTCTCCCATCTGTATTTTCAAGAGATGTGCCCAGGCTATTGAGTCGCAACAGAATGAAGAGCTTTTTATAAAGATAATAACATTTAAAATAAAATAATATAATGATTTTTTTTTCCTTGGTGTCTTAATTTGTGTAAAAACATTTTTGTTTAGCTTAAAAACATAAATATATAACTGCATTCTTTCTTTCAAACAGACCATTCAATGTCCCAGCCTATTATGGTACAGAGAAGATCTGGACAAGGTTTTCATGGAAACAGTGAAGTAAATGCAATACTGTCTCCGCGATCAGAAAGTGGAGGCCTTGGTGTGAGCATGGTAGAATATGTATTAAGTTCCTCTCCTGCCGATAAATTGGATTCTCGATTTAGGAAAGGAACTTTTGTAAGTATTTTGAGTGAAGAAATATTTATTGTTTGCTTGTTATTTGATTATGTTACCTTCATTTTAAGTTAGTGTACTTTCCTTGCCCTTCCTAGAGCTAAAGGAAATTTGGGAACTGCTAGTACTCTTCTTTTGGCCACTTCTTGAATACATGAGATGATAGATCTATTGGGGGTATTTATAATAAACATGTTACAAAAATCAAATACTAATTTAAAATTATAATTTACAAGATTAAAAATACTTATTCATGGTAGTGGTTGATCTGAAAGTAACTTAGCATAAGTCTAACATTCTGGAATATGTTCTGCAAAATTGTCTGTGCACTAAATAGAATTCTATAATCTAATTCGTGGTGTTACTGCTTTTCCAGCACCGCTATAGTTAAGGTTGCCTTAGCCCTTCTGTTATAAATCACTGAATTGTACTCAATTTTTGGCCTTTGATAAATTAGTTGACTACGAAATTAAAATAAGACTCATCGCTTTTATTGTTTACGTGCACTATAGTGTAGTTTTAGGTCACCTTATGGGGCCTTTTTTGTGTTCTATTAAATACTCAGAATCAAACAGATTCTTTTTCCTCAGGGTACTAGAGATGCTGAAACAGATGGACCTGAGAAAGGAGATCAAAAAGGCAAGGCTTCTCCATTTGAGGAGGACCAAAACAGAGATCTTAAACAAGGAGATGATGATGATTCTAAAATAAATGGCAGAGGTTTGCCAAATGGAATGGATGCCGATTGCAAAGATTTTAAGTAAGATTTTAACTTTCTCCAGAAGAAAAGCGTATTTCTTTAGGGATTATTACTCCTAGCTGATGTGACTACTTTAGACATTTTTTCCAATTTAGGTTTATTTCCCTTTGTACCTTGCGTGAAGCTGGACTAAGTTTGTTGTTTTTTGTTTTTGTTTTTTTAAGGAAATCTGTGATTTTTCTTGGCAAACACTTCTTAGGGTTGCTCTTGAGCACCTTTCTGTTCAGTTCTCCTCTTCTTTCTATCTCTGTCTTCCCTCCCACCAGCCTCTACCCCATTTAAGCTTAGAAATGAGGAAACATAGGACCAAGGCCCCTTTCTAGTGATATGTGAATTTGTGATAATACTATTGTTTTGCAGTTAGAAAGTGGACAGCATATTTGAGGCTTCAAAGAGTACCTTTAAGCTCAGAATTCTTAGTTGTAGCTTTTTAGTTGTCTCTTTATGGCAATTAAATATTTTCTTCTAGCCTTTGATCTTAGATTAGGCAGTACACATTTGTATAAATATTAGGGAGTTGTTTCTTATTACTGATATTCCTATACTTTATACTTGGATAATCAGATACTTTGGAGCCTATACCTGAAAATTAGCTGCTGCTTTGAGATCTTGTGACCCATGGAATTTCAGTCATCAGAGTATAGGTACATGGTGGGTGGTATACTTTTACATTTATTGCCTTTATTTCTCAAAAGCAGAGTAACAATGATTTTGTTTTTAAATGCCATTTCTATTTAAGTGCAAAAAAGCATCCAGAACAAGTAAACCTCTTGACAAAAAATAAATCTAATGCTGTTCAATTTGTTTTAGAACCTTATCTTGATTTGTTCTTCTGCTGTTACCTAATCTAAGTTTTAGTGAAGGACACGCATTTAAGCATGAGTTTATTTCATACCCTTCAGATTATACATTTATAATCGAAGTGTTAATACATCATTAACTATAGCAAGAAAACAGCACCACTCCTAGCACAATGATTTTTTTTCTGTTGCGCACTCTAGTTTTTTCTGTATTAGAATTGTTATATGTCACAGGCTATACTTGCCCATTAACGTATTAAGAATGAACTTCTATATCTATTAGCATTCTGATTTTTCATTAATTTTTGGTTATGTGTCTTAAATTACTTACGAATTATTTTTGGTACATTAGTAGTTACTACTCGACAGTGTATAAAAGTTTCAAAAGAATAAACGTGGCCATATGGTCACTATGCCAGCACATCATTAATATGTACATTAACTGATATATCATCAATATATCCATTACTGGAGTCGAACTGAAAGGAATGAAACGATAGCAAGCTTCTTCTCTTTTTAATTGGCTGATTTTAAAGAAGATCCTTCCAGTTTTATTTTTTCTTCCTATACATTCTGAATGAAAAAGGAACTTTTGGAATATTTGCATGGAAAATTGAGTATGATTAAAGGGGAGAGGAGTTCAAAATTTCTTCTAATGTTGCATGGACAATGGTTGATTTTTAAATAAAATGTAAGTTAACTTAAATGTCTAGAATTCTTTGTAAAATGCTATGTACATGTAAGCAAATTTATCCCAGTGTGAGGCACCTGAAGTTGGAGACAGACCACCTGTATATGTAACAACTGTATTAAAAGCCAGGTAGAACAAAATTATTGTCATTTACTTAATGTAGTTACGTTTGAATATATTATGAATACATGGTTCCTCAGAACAATAAACTACTTTCTGGTGAGGGAATGGATTCTGTATAAAATATGCAGAAGAAAAGAGTTGGCTGTAAGTAAGGATCAGTTATGTCTAGAATAAGATAAAAACAATTTAGACCATGAAGGACGTTGATAAAAAGAGAAAAGCTAGTACTTAAAATTTAGTCCAATGTTAATGAACTTCTTGGGAAAATTAATGAGGCTATATATTAGAGAAAGTTGTTTTTCCTTTTTTATGTAGATTTATATATACTTTGCTGTGTATACTTAATTTTTATATATATGTTCTACATTTTCATCTCTGATTTAAACTGAAACAATTTGGTATCATGAAAAAGACTGTCTTCAGAGAGGTATCGTAGAAGATTTTCACAAATAGTCTCTTTTCTTTTTGTTTATTGAAACCACAAGGTCATCTCTTCAGTCTCCTTATAGGGAAACTGGGACCTAGAAGATGAAATGGTGTGCTCAAAATCATATTTAAAAGACAGAGCCAGATGATGAACATAATAAATGTCACTGTACATGTGAAGATTGTTGAAATTGCAAATGTTTTGTTACCTATATATTTTCCACCAAAAAAAAAGTCAGGAGTTCGCCCTTTGTCTTGGTTCTATGCCTTTTTTTGTTGCATCACACATCACTTACCCTCTTGAAGACCACAATGATCCCTTGTGGCCAACTTTTTTCTTAACTATTATTAAGCAAACTGTTACAGGCTGGTGGGCAGGACTGGAGTGTGGTGGTGGTGGCTTTTGGTTTTGTGCCTTTCCATATTTGCCACTTGGTAGCCTGCTTTTCATATCTAGTGTTCATCTTGTCTCTGATTTGAGACAAAGATCTTAGGTAGATTAAGCCTAAGTTGTGATATTGGCCAGTTTTCTTATTTGTAAAACTGAGTTATATAATTATGCTATTCAGATTGGACAGATTGTTAATATTAAAAAAAAAAAAAAAAAATGAAACCATGTCAACCCTTAACAGGCAATTATATTAAATAGAAGAAAAAAAATGATGAAATGGAATACTTAGTGACCCAGGGTGCCCTATTTGCTGTCTGTATTTTACCACCATTTGTTTTTCATGATTTCCTGTTTCCTCGTTTCACCTTTTTATTTAGGTTACTTTTTTTCATAATGTTTTTCTGTTTTCCTTATATAGTCGTACTCCTGGAAGTCGTCAGGCCTCTCCAACTGAAGTAGTTGAGCGCCTAGGCCCCAATACTAATCCCCCAGAAGTATTGGGGCCTCTTCCTAACCCTACAGCTAATAAACCACTTGTTGAAGAATTTTCAAACGCTGAAACTCAGAATCTGGATGCCATGGAACAAGTTGGTCTGGATTCCTTACAGTTTGACTATCCTGGTAATCAGGTACCAATGGACTCTTCAGGAGCTACTGTAGGTCTTTTTGACTACAATTCCCAGCAGCAGGTAAAGCATGCCCCTTTAAGAAGCTTAAGTATATATAATTAATGTTTTATTGAGTAAAATGTCCTTGTATTTGAGGACGTGATTCAAATAAGTGCTTACTTTATTCCCAGCCTTCTAATTACAAATGAAATATTTTGAGACTAATGTTTATATTAAATATTTTCCCTAATAGCTCTTTCAGAGGACTAATGCACTAACAGTTCAACAGTTAACTGCAGCTCAGCAGCAGCAATATGCATTAGCTGCAGCTCAGCAGCCACATATAGGTGAGTCTTTCTTTATAAGTTACCATTTTGACTAGACTATTAGAAAATTTTGTGTTAAGGTGTTAGAAGTGTTTTTTTCTTTTTTGAATTGGTGATACTTCATTACTTTTTGAAACATGTCATTGAGATCAAAGAGTAATAGGTTACATGGCAAGAATAAAGATTAAATAGAGATTTGTTTCTGATTGTTATTTGCATCATTTGTTAAATAAAAATCTGTAATTTGATAAAAGGTCTCAGCACGTAAGTCTCTCCCCAACCCCAGTGTGAGTTTAAGAGAGTCAAACACTTGGAAATTCAAATATAGTTATTTGTGTCCATTATCAGGTTAGAATGTTAATTTCAAAAGTTGTTGGAAAATAGGAATCCTCAGACAGATTCTTAATATTTTCTCCCTTCATTAAGTTATGTGGTCTTTGGCCTTTTTCTTTACTATAATGTGAATTATTATAGTAATTACAATCATGGTGCATAGTATCAGTGTTTGAATTTTTTGGGTGGTGATCATGGTTTGTGTTTTGCTTTTTTGGTTTGTTTTTTCCTTTTCCCAATGAAGTGCAAATCTTTACTGTTTATTACTAGAGGTAGATCTTTCTGGTATCCATTTCATGATTAGTTTTACTAGGTCCCTCCCCACCCCCAAGCTCTTTTATTGTGATTCTACCCCTTCCTATAGTAGAATGTGGAGTAAAATGAGTTGATAGGGTCTTTCTGTTTGTTTTTGTTTTTTACTTCTTACTTTGAAATAATTATAGATTCATATGAAGTTGCAAAGATAGTACAGAGTTTCCCTATAGCCTTCACCAAGTGTCCCTGCAGTGATTACAGCTTACGTTACAGTATCAAAACCAGGAATATGACATTGATACAATGTGTGTGTATTGTTCTGTGTCATTTTGTCGCCTGTGTAGATTTGTGTTACTTTTTATGCACGTCTGACCCACTTTTTCCAAACACTGCATCACTTTTTATACTGTATTGTAATTGCCAATTTACTTGTTTGTTTTTCTCACCACAGTGCTTTGTGCAGGCAGATAACCTCTTTCTTCACTGTTGGATCCCTAGCTCATAGTATGGTTTAATAAAGATTAAATGTTTCACCTAAAACACAATAAAATATTTAAAAAAAAAAAAAAAAAGATTGAATAACTGCCTGTTGACAGGTTAACTCCAAGTTTACAATTGTTCTTTATTGACTGGTCTTTTAAGATTTCCTGAATTTTGAAGAATGCCTTAGGTGCATCTTCAGTGTTTATGTAAGAAAGATACTTAAGCAAAGGAAAAAAGAACTAACATTTATTGTCTACCTGTTATGTGCTAGTACTATATAGTCATTTCATGTTCAGTATCACATTTAATTCTCACAAAAATCCTACAAGACAGTGGGTGATACATCTATTGCATAAGTGAGAAACCTTAGAATCAGGTAATGTAACATGGCCAAGGTCACTCAACTAGTAGGATTTGTTCCATTATACATACTTTTTCTCCCAACTCTACCCCCAAATTCAGAGTAGAAATGTTTTTATCTAGTGAAGAAAACCATACTTTACATTTTTATTCATTATTACTCTGCCTTTTAAAAACAGCAGGTGTATTTTCAGCCGGCCTTGCTCCAGCTGCATTTGTGCCAAATCCATATATTATTAGTGCTGCTCCTCCAGGGACTGATCCGTATACTGCAGCAGGATTGGCTGCAGCAGCAACATTAGCAGGTAATTCACTGTTCATCATTGTTGCATATTGTGGATTTAGTTTTAATTTTGGTGTAAGCTTTATTTTTGTCTGTTTGGGCAATTTGAGGTTCCTAGGAAAAACTGAAACATTTATTCAGAATGAACTAAAGTCTCCAGGGGATTAGCTTATTTTTTCACCTGTAATGCTGCAGTGCTTCAAGAGGAAACCTAAGTGATAATTTTTCCTTGCATATATAGTTGGTTTACTTTTAGTTTTGTAGTTTTGGAAATCTTAAATTGTCAACTACGAATTTCTGTTCTTATGATCAAACCCATTACTCAAAGAGACGATTCAAAATAAAGTTATTTCTCAAAAAATAAATTGGAGATTGATGGTGTCAGGGATAAGTGTAAAGGCAAACAGCCTTAGCAATCTTGAGAGAATGATTAATTAAAAAGTAAATTTATCTAGCAATGTTAAAAGGTGCGAGCAAGCTAGGGGATGAAAAGGTAGGGTGTAGTTGGAAAGAACTTACTAAAGACTGTCAGAGGATGAGACCACCACTCAAAATCTGAAGTAGGAACTAAAATTGAATTTATTGCTCATTTAAGTAAGGGAGAGTTGTGCTGAGCAGGCATAGTCTCATGGAGCAAGGCAACTTGCTGATCGTATGTAGGGCTTTGGCAGAGTTTGTTTTAGGTTGAGTTGGTTACAGGGACAGGAATGAGTTAGTCTTAAGCATGGTTTATAGTTGGTTACAGAGCAGAATGTCAGCCTTAGAAGTGTGTTCACTAGTGTCTTCTAATTGGCTGACTTTTAGATCTTGAGGCTGTCATGGATTTTTTGGCTTTCAGAGTTACGTTCACTGAAGTGAATTGTCACTGATAAGTTAAACAAGTTTAAATCTAGTTCTGGTAGTTACTGATTTTCAGAACTATTGAACAGTCTTTTCCTAGGAGTGTGAGGATTTTTTTCTAATATCTTAGGACCTTGTTTTAAAAAGTGTTAATTTTAAATTCTCCTTTGATATCTTAGCTAGCAGACTGGAAGTTACCTAACGCATTCAGTAGCTTTTGGTGTAGATTTGCATGTGATTCCATAAGGGTATAAGCTTTCCTGGTGCCATTTAAATGGATGTTAGTATGTAAAGCGCTTGTATGTTATACATACAGGTATTTAGTAACCAATGATACTGAGAAAAGCAGCTTATAGAGGTCATTGAGTTTTGGGACAAGCATTCTAGGCATTCTGAATTTAGGCTTTCTAAGCCAGTGCTATCCAGTAAAAATATAATGTGAGCCACATATGTAATTTTCAATTTGCTAGTAGCTACCTTTTAAAAGTAAAAAGAAACAGATGAAATTAATGTCAATAATATATTTAATTTAACCCAACATATCCAAAATACTTTCATTTTTACATGTAACCAGTATTTTTTATATTTTAATATTTTAATTCTCTTTTTCACGCTAAGCCTTCAAAATTTGGTGTGTATTATATACTTACAGCACATCTCAGTACAGGCTACCTACATTTTAATTGCTCAATAGCCACACATGACTCCTGGCTCCTATATTGGACAGTGCACTTCTAGGTACATGACTGCCTTTGTTCTGTTCGGTTTTTTTTACCATGCATCCTTCCCTCATAAACCCTTTTCAGTGTATTAACAAACCTATCTCTGGTAATATAATATTTTACCCTTTAACTTTCTAAGCTTTTTCATTTTAGTAATTCAGTCAGTTATACTGGGCTTCATTTTCTTCCAAAACAAAATGAAACCAAGAGTTTGATTATTTTAAAACACATAAATTAAATATGCTGAAATCACGTTAGTGGAATTTTAGAGCATGTTTGTTATATCAGGATTCAAGATCTTTTATCCATTAGTTTAATGGTAAGGCTTATTGTATGTAATATTTACTTGCCAGCAATCAAATATTATCTTGAATAACGTGGAATAAGCAGGAACAATTCTTTTTGTTTTTCCTAGTTTGCTTTCTTAGCTCTATTTCCCTCTATGCTTATATTACTTAGTTCTTTCTTCGCTCAATAGTCTCATTTGTTTTAATATAATTTTCAGTTTTGGGGGGAGGATTTTGTGACTGATTCTATTTCACATATGAAGACTAATTTTAAATTAATGGTTTGTAGTTCAGATACAGTTGTCACATGCTTGGTATCAGAATGTTCCCTAGTTTTGTAATATAGATTGCAAAGCTAGTAGAAACTTTTTGTAATTCTTTTCATCAATCAGAAAATGCTCTGTTTTAAGAGAAATGATGAGCATAGGAAATCTTACAATTTTATGGTGTCTAATGTTTCCTGAATATATTAACTATGTTTATTGGTACCAGACCGATAAATTGACATTCATTAAATGTTGAACTGATTGAGTTAAGGTATCCTTTCAGTTCATTGAGTTTACATTTCGCATCTCTCCATTAAGGCCACTGTTGTTACTCTGGAATGCTTACATTGATAGTAATAGCTGAATGATACTTTCTCCCTAACAGAATCAGAAAAAGTATAAAGGTATATAGCAGGTATACATGAGTAGATGGTTATAAGGACATCTTCTGCTCTAAGTCTTATGCACTGTCCCCTTTTATTGTCTACTGGTAACCGACCTCATGTATCTATCAAACCTACTGACTTCTTTCTTTTTCTTTTGATGGGTTGTGGGGTTTAGGTCCAGCAGTGGTTCCACCTCAGTATTATGGTGTTCCGTGGGGAGTATATCCCGCCAATTTATTTCAGCAACAGGCTGCAGCAGCAGCAAACAACACAGCAAGTCAGCAAGCAGCATCACAAGCCCAGCCTGGACAGCAACAGGTACAGTCCTTCCTTCATTAAATAATATCTGAAGATCGATTCTTGGAAATTCTGTGAGTTCAAGATCTCTGTCTTTTGTTTCCTTGGTATGTAGTACTGTACCTGGCTTATAGTTGGTCCAGAAATGTTTATTGCGTTTTAAAAAATCAGTATCATGAATTTAAAAGACTTGGTTACGCTCCGTGTTTGCATTTCTGTTTGCTGTCTTGAAATCTCTAGCAATTTTGAAATTGCTTTTCATCATTTCGTAAAGACAGTATGCAAATAACGTTCCTATGAAAGTAAGTGTCACTTCATTTTCCTCTGGATATTTAAAATCATTGTTTTAAATATTCGCTTTTTACATTTCTGGCCAAAAAAAAAATTACTGGGTGCTTTATATTTTTAAGCAAGGTAATAAATATTTTGACTAAAATTTAGCTTTAATTTCTTAAAACAGAAATAAAAGTGTTTATCATAAAGATTTTATTTCAGCCACTTTTTTATAAAAGTATCTTACTAAATGCAAGAACATTATTACTGTATATCAGAATTCTTGCTATCAGATTTATCCTGTTTTATACCAAAGAAGCAGCTTACTGATAAGTATGGTGTTACTTGACAGTGAAACGTTATTTTAAATTTCCTCTAATCTGGCTTAATACTATATTGATGCTCTGTTAAAGCTGTCTTTTGGCTCAGTCCTTGGACATCATGCCGCAGCCACAGTATTATTTAATAAATTATTTTTTAACCCGTAACTTCTTTAGGCATACATAAAAATATCATACTGGTTTAGTAATACACACACACCTGTATATGATGTTTACTTAATGTGGATGGGGCTTACACCTTGTCCTGCATTGTTTACTTTTTGTCTTTGTGAAATTAATGTATATTAGGCTTGTGTATAGTCACTACAACAGCTGTGTATTACAAAGTAGTAAAATTTGTCCAGCCTGAAGAGTTTTCACCTTGTTTTGATGTAATGTTATGTTCTTTTTCACCCTGAAGTTAAAAGTAGCTTTTACCCACTTTTACTACAGTTTCTGGGTTCTGAAAACTTGGTTTAATTTGTAGTTTTTCCTCTACAGCACAATCTCATAACAGACTAGCTGAATAATATACTTAATTTGTTCCGTTATGCTTCCTATGTTTCAGTTTTCAGTTTTAGAAAATAGTTTTAACGATCTAAAATAATTTCTTTGTAGTCTTTTAAAGAAAATTCATCTAAGATTTTGCCCTTCTTCCCTATTCACTCCTAATCTCTTTCTTTTTTAATATTACTGTGGTAACTTAAAGAGCACAATTGTTAGAAATTATTTTTTTCCAGAGACCTTCTAGAACCTCCATGTTGCTCTTCAGTTTATTTTGTCAACATATCCATTGTGTTTTTGATGTTGATGTATTTTGTATTTTTTCATGCTAAATCTACATTTCATTGCATGCAAATATATTCAAGGAATATCTAAAGGCTAAACTTGTTTGTAGTATATAAAACATTGTTCAAAGTAAATTTATTTATCATTTTATAAGTTCACTTTTAAGGAAAGAGTATCATCTGTCCTTTGTAGGTTCTCCGTGCTGGAGCAAGTCAGCGCCCGCTTACTCCCAATCAGGGTCAGCAAGGGCAGCAAGCAGAATCACTTGCAGCAGCTGCAGCAGCAAACCCAACTTTGGCTTTTGGTCAGGGTCTTGCTACCGGAATGCCAGGTATATAGTTGGTTAATTTGAGAAATTTGAAGACATTTTAAATGTTAAATGTAGACTCTCATACCAAAGAGTGAAATAAATGAGGAAGTGTCTTTAAAATCTTGCCTAGATTTTAACTACAGCTAGAAAGGGGAGAGGAGTCATAGAATACTACAGTCCTAGCTTTCTAGATTCTCAGTGGAACTTGAATTAAGAGAGCACTTCTGGCCTTTGTGTATTTATTGCTCTTTATAACTATTGCTGATCCTCCTGGGCTCTTAGTGCTTGGTCCTGTTACTCATTTTTTACAAATGTCTTTGCTGTGTTTGTTCATATTCAGCTCATGATCTTATTTCTTACCTTAATAGAACATCAAGGCATTTTGCTATTTTATCAACTTTGGTCTTCTCAGAATTTATTTATATATTCACCTCTTTTCTTCTTTACACCCAATAAGAAAGCTCTTTATTGCTTTCTTTTTTTTTTTACTTTGTTTGACAGTGGACATTATCTTGGTAATTCTAAAAGTAAGCAAATTTATACTCTGTCTAAAAACAATGGACTGTATCTTTGGAGTGATGATAAAATTAAAGATAGTAAAACGTTCAGGAAGTATTTTAAAACAGATTATTTTACCTAACCTTTGAACCACAAAATTTTGCCTCTTTGGAAATACAAACATAAAAAACAGTCTCAAAAAACAGGACCTTAGTAGAATTAGTATTTGTAAGTCTAAGTGACCTGTTGGCTGGTTGTTTCTTCACATGGTGTCCTCACTCTGAAACTTTTTGATCCTTTCCCTACTTCATTCTGCCCAGGACTATGATAAAATAATTCTCACTTTCCGTATTCAAATAGTTACATATTTATAAAGGTAATATGCTATATTAAAAAGAGCTCATTCGAGAAAATTGCTTTCAGATCTCATATTGTCCTTAACTCTTCCACCTTCTTTGTCTCTTCACCTTTCATCTGTCAGATCCCTGGTCATTGGCCTGTATTGATTATAGACCTTTTAGCCCTGTGTGCCATCTGTATGTTTTGGTTTTGGTGAGGTGTGTTTATGTGTGTGTGTGTTTTGAGTCTTGTGCTTCAGTTATTCCATTTGCCACCTCATCTCCTTCAACCAATATGCAGTCTGCCTCTTTTCCTTCATCCTAAATTATCTCAGTTGTGCTGTCCTCATGGATTACTATCAGATCTTACATTCTACCACATTTATTTTAAGTCCTACCTCCATAATTCTTTTGCAGTAGCTCTAATATTACTTGGCAGCACTTGCCGATTATAACCACCTCTACTCCGTCCTTATTTTCTCAATTCTTTATTTCACCGTGTTGACTATGTCCAACTCCCTGTAACTCCTTTCTACTGTCACCTCTACAATACTGTATTTTCCTGGCTTTCCCACTTTCTGACTGCTTCTCATCAGTCTCCATTTCCTCTGTGCATATCCTTAAATACAGAAGGCTGTCAGGCTTACTAACTACATGCTCTGGAGTCAGCTGCCGTATTGGTGTACCACTTAAAACCAGTTGTGTGACCTTGGCCAAGTTACTTTCCTCTTTGAACTTCAGTTTTAATATTAGAAAAATGGAGATAAGGTCTAACTCCTACGGTTGTTAAAAGGATTAAATTACGGGACTGTAGTATTTGGTAGCCCAAAAACCAGACCAAATCCATTGCCGTTGAGTCAATTCTGACCCACAGACCAAATCCATTGCCGTTGAGTCAATTCTGACCCACAGCAAACCTAGAGGACAGAGCAAAACTGCCCCATAGTGTTTCCAAGGAGCGACTGGTGGATTTGAACTGCTGACCTTTTGGTTAGCAGCTAAAACCACTATACCACCAGGGCTCCATACTTCGCAAAGTAGGTGTAAAATGAATGGTATTAATGTAGCTATCTGTATTGTTTAATCCTCTAGTATTGTTTCTTTATTCTGACTTTTACTTTACATTTATTCCTTGGGGGAATCTATGTACTTTGAACATTTCAACTCTCATTCCTGTGTCAGTAAACTAATGAGTTTACATCTGTATCTCGCATGGATTCTTTCCTAAACATCTAATAAATTTCTGTCCTTATGCCAGACTTACCGTGTATATATTTCAGTGACTGGTCAAACTGAAAAAGAGGGGGGTGTTCCCCGGCTTATTTTATGATACTTGCATAACCTTGATACTAATACCTGTCAAAGATCTCATGGTTGAAAATGAAATTTTTTAAATATACTATTTACAGTAGTGGCAGGTAGCTAGGTATAAGTCTATAAATAAAAAAAGCTAGGAAAAATGTACACGATTTCTGAGGGAAGAATTATAAAGCTTCTATTAGACATTAAGCAGCCCTGGTGGAGCAGTGGTTCAGCGCTGGGCTGCTAATCGAAAGATTGGAGGTTTGAAACCACCCAGAGGCTTCGTGGGAGAAAGACCTGATGATCTGTTCCTGTAGATTACAGCCAAGAAATCCTATGGGGCATTTCTACTGTGTCACATGTTGTTGCTATAATTGTTTCAATGGCACTCAACAGCAACAACAATTGGACATTAAAAGAGATGTAAATAGATACCGTTGGACAACTCAGTTTTGTTTTTGTTTTTATTGTGGTAGAATATGTACCATTTTACCATTTTTAAACATACAATTCAGTAATTTTGATTACATTCACCATGTTGTGCAACTATCACCACTGTGTATTACCAAAAGATTTTCATCATTCCAACAGAAACTTAGTACCCCTTAAGGAGTAACTCCCCATTCCTCACTCCCCACTCCTCCCAGCCCCTAGTAACCACCAGTGAACTTTAGACAACTCAGTATTTTAAACATGTCCATTCTTCCCAGATTGATCTGTAGTTTCAGTGCAGTCACAGTCAAAAATCCTGATGAGTTCTTTTTGTGGTATTTTGACAGCTGATGCTACAATTTAAATGGAAATGCAAAGAGTCAAGATTAGTGAAGACACTTGAAACGGGTGGATTAACCAGTAAGCAGGGTACAAACGACTTCCTTGCGTTTACTTCCTAATCTGTAGTGCACAATTTCACATGGGTTTCATCACATCAGAAAAACAGGTGAAATTATGCACTAGAGATTAGTAAGCAAGCACAAGTAACGCCATGCTTAACCTTGCTTATTGGATAATCCATCACTGCTCTTAAAGAACAGAAGGTTTTGAGCAGGGTTGTGGTATTAGACTGTATTTTAAAATATCACTCTGTAGAATAGATTATAGGAGTAGGGCAGGAGAGAGTATGGGCAGACCATTTTGATTTGGTTGGACCAGAATAGTGACAATCAGGAGAATAGACAGATTTGTGAAATATGTAGAAAGTGAAATGGACAGTTCTTGTGAGATGGATTGACTGGGGTAATTAATTACTTGCTCTTCAGGAATTCATGTATGCGAGTTAGCCTAGTATCAGTTAAGTACTGTTTGATTCCTCAGTAGGGTGTTTGCAGCCAAATGTCTAAAATGGTTTAACTTTTTAATTTTTTTATTTACATTCAGATGCTAAAAAAAAAAAAAAACCAAACCCATTGCCGTCAAGTTGATTCTGACTCAGTGATTCAGATGCTAAGTGATGGTAATGCTTTTGAACAGGAGTATTTTCTGAATGTCCTAGATTTAAGACTAGACTGCACGTACCAGTTAAAACCACTGAATAACATCTATAGCTTGAGGTTTACCAGTAATGTGGATGTTTCATTAGCAATATGCTAATGTTTATCCTTAGCCATAATTACTGTATTTATTTAAAAACAAGCTTTGCATATGAAAATGTCAGTGTTAGTAGTGATGTTTGTATTTATCCTAGCACAGTTTATTACGCTTGAACTGAATTTGGCCTGCTGTGTTAGAAGGCAGTAAAATTTACTTATTTCTTTATGAGTATCATTTTACTATGATTTTTGCTTCCTGTGGTCTTAAAAACAAACTGCAAATTGAGATTAGAGTATATTTCAATATATTGTGTGTTTTAAAACACTTTAAAGTATCAGAAGTTGCCAGTACATTTTTCCAGGTAGTTCTCAGGCTATTCTAGTGTGAGTCCTTGTCATACTGTAAGGCAGCCTTTCTCAGCCTGAGTTTGGGGTAGAGAATTAAACCCTGTTGCCTTAAACCATCCTTTGTATGTAGTTAACTTCTCTCCTGTGCATCAAGAGTGGTACTAGTTATGTACCAGTTAGGAGAATTGAGAAAATAGTCACTTGAATGATTTTCTGTATTTTGTTGTTTAGATGAGGAATCCCCACTGAGAAAGGCTGCTAAGGGGCAAATAAACTTAACTCTCCTGTAGCTCTGAGCAGTGCAAATTGCTTCCTGCTTTGTGTTCAAGAAATAAATGAAACTAATGCCTGCAAGATTTCTACTGAAAGTCTAGCTTAAGAAACTTTACAGATACTCTTATCTTATGGTTTTAAGGTATCCCTTTATATCATGATAAAAGTTTTTTAAAAGATGCTTAAAAGTGAAAATCTAAGGGAGTGCTGGTAATGAGGCACTTGTGTAGAAATTCACTAAAACTACATGATAAACATTTCTTTTAGTGTTCTACCTCACTTCCTCTAGTCTTCGTATCAATCCTCCTCTCAGACTGACTTAAGTGGTGGTATTTTTATAGTATCGGCCCTCCATATCCTATAGTTTATGTATCAAGGAAAAACCTGTTCACTTTGTGATCCTTAAATGAAAGGTGCCTCAGTTAAAGATATCTGTTAAAATTTAGAGGAAAAAATATTTTAACTTTTTGTTCTGTAGACCTTCATCTAAAGTGAGAGTAGCAGCACAATTGGAAGAGTGTAGTCGATGTCACTGAACTGTGCATGTAGAAATTTTTGAAATGGTGTATCCTTGGCTGTGTGTATTTTCACCAAAAAGGGAAAAGGGGGTCGAGAGGGGAGATGGTTGACATGTTGTGGGGTTGTTGGCCAATGTCATGGAACAATGTGTGTACTCCTGTTTCATGGGAGACTGTTCTGTAGACCTTCATCTGAAGTGCAATTTAAAAAAAAAAAAATACTTTAACTATATTCTATTACGTTTTCATTTTCATATGGTAGGTAAGACCTCAAATGTGATGCTTTTCATATGGTAGCTATTCAAGGGTTTTTTATTAATAGTATAAAATACCTGTTTTCTGGTTGATACAGAATACAAATGCAAGAGAAGATAAAGATGCATATTTTCTATAATGTTTTCATTAGTAAACATTTATTTTAATGTTATCTAGGCTATCAAGTACTAGCTCCAACTGCCTATTATGATCAGACTGGTGCCTTAGTGGTTGGTCCTGGAGCAAGAACTGGCCTTGGAGCTCCAGTTCGATTAATGGCTCCAACACCTGTTTTAATTAGTTCAGCAGCAGCACAAGCTGGTAAGTATAACTGACATTTTCAGGGATAATATTTTTTTCTAGTGTTTTTGAAGTATTTTAAAAATACAGAATAGTTTTCTGGGTGCTTTTAAGAAGTATCTGTAATTTATATTTTACAGCGGCAGCAGCAGCAGCTGGAGGAACTGCAGGTAGTCTTACCGGCACCACAAATGGTCTGTTCCGGCCAATTGGCACTCAGCCGCCACAGCAGCAGCAGCAACAGCAGCAGCCGAGCACTAATCTGCAGTCTAATTCATTTTATGGGAGCAGTTCTTTAAGTAATAGCTCCCAGAGCACTTCTTTATTTTCTCATGGACCTGGTCAACCTGGAAGTGCATCTCTTGGCTTTGGAAGTAGTGGCTCTTTGGGTGCTGCTATAGGCTCAGCGCTCAGTGGATTTGGTTCATCAGGTAAGTATGCTTTTAAGATGAGTATACACTGCTAAGTGGATATGAGGTGTATGTTTGTTTTTAATATTAAAATAAGCAATGATAGCATATGATATAGGAAAGACAGGAATAGTGTTGATTCATTGGTGTAATTTTTGTAAAAGAAAAAGTACCTCCTGCCAATCTTTAAACATTTATGGATGTTTCATTCATTTCAAGCAGCCCATCCTTTACTCAGATATAATAGTTTTCTTTTCCCACTGGCTTTAAAATCATATTCTTGTAATTTTGTTTTGGTAGTTTTGTTTGGAGCAATATATTGTATGCTAATTATTAGCTCTTCCTTATTCTCTCCATAATATTAATGTGTGAGGAGCTAAATACTTTGTCATCTTAAATTTTTGGTCCTCTAAAATAATCTTTGCTTATCAGATGGTTTATTCTTATTCAGTGCTTGTTGTTAATTATGCTTTTGTTTATTTGACATAATATATAATAATAAAATATAACTAAATGTTCTAAACAGAAACGCCTAAGAAACTATCAGTATGCTTATTTTTATTTTAGATTAAATACATTAAGCCTATATCTCTTATATATACACATATGTGTATATATATATTTATATACACACACACATATATGTGTGTATATATATGTGTATATACACACACATATATATATGTAGGTAAAAAGATGTTTCTTCCCATATCCTACAGTTGTTTACCACTTAAATCCAAATTTTAAGTAGCTTCACAAGATAAATAATTTACCTACACAAACTGGTTCCTGAATTTTGTGACTGAGCCGAAGAACTAAATGAAGAAGAGGCCCATGTCAAGTCAATGTCGACATACTGACACGTTGAATTAGAATTCTTTGAGGTTTCCAGAGAATTCAGGAAACATTTAAAAAAAAAAAAAGGCTTACCCTAGTTTCAGTGGCACAGTTAGTAGCCTTTTCTTCATGAGGGCAGGATTCAAGTTTCAAGAGATTTTCCATTTCTTTAACATTCTAGAATTCTTAATATCTGCTTCTCATCTGTTTTCCCACTATGTCAAATTGTATTCTTTTCTGGTGTGGAAAATAGCAAAAGTAACATATGCCAGTCATTATTAACTGTGCTTGCTGGTTTTCTAATGAAATGTCTTCTGCACTTTTAGCGTTTATAAGAGCTATAAATTTTCAGATGCAGAATGCTTCTTTGTTAAAAAATGAAAAACAATAGAAAAATGCCATACTTGCCAAACAGAAAATAATCTAAAGAATAGGCACAAGAACTTCTGAGGTGAGGGGAAATTTAGTGAAAATGGAGACTGTTCAGTCTTTTGATTTTCCTGCTTTTTTTCATCCCTTTTTGGAGTTCAGTATTTTTATCTCCAACTCAGGCAACTCCCATAGGATTCATTCTTTGTTTCTAACACAGTTGTCATGAGCATTTTCCCCCAAAGAGTTTAGATGTTCAGAGTAAAACCAGAAGAATATGTAACTTTAAAAAAAATTCTTTTTTTTTTTTAATGGAGATAGTTTCTAAAGTGTAGATGTTAGACCCTAAGTAATTCAGGAAAAATAGAAAAGAGCTTTGATAAAAACCCTGTGTTCCCTTTTTCCTGATAAAATATACCGCTAGTGGTGTGGTAAAGCTTTGTAGGCCCCTTACCTGGTCCTTTTTCCAAATTCCCATTTGTCTCTTCATTGTTAAGACCTTCCTCTGCATTCTAGTTGGCATAAATATATTGTCCCTTACAAATGTTCCCTGCTGATGGCCTCTTTCCCAAGAGCTGATCTCTACTTCTTCATGCCTCCTTTATTTATGAGCACTGCTTTCTCAATTCTGATTTCTAATCTGGGATGCCTCTGTTTTACCTTGCCTCAAAGGGCATTAGTGATTGCCACCCCTGAGTGCCAGTAAATAGCCTGTCATCTTCTCCCTCCTCTTGGACATTTTGTGAGAGTTCATTCAAGTTGTACATGTATGTACTCTTACAAGTCTACCCTTTGCCATTTCACATTATGACAATTACATATCTATATGAAATCTAAAATGTAATTGTGTGCATATGTACACGTAGACACACGATTAGCATACACATCATTATTCTCTTGCCTATATGATGAAATTTTTAATGTTTAAATGTGGTAAATACCCTAATTTATAACACAGTAGACCAGGAAGCTTAGCCATTGAAATATAGTAATTAAATCATACTTTTTATGGCCAATTATTTAGAAAGTGCTATTACAATTGAAAATTAGTAATTTAACATTTTTACAGAGTTTGTGGATGATTAGTGACTCCATTGTCTAGCCTCTTAGATATTTTAGCTATACTTCGTTTCATATTTCATAGTCACACTTTTGCAGATAACTTAGGCGTATAGTAAAATTTAAAGAGCCAACTTGTTTATATTTAAAGTAAAGCTATTAATGAATTATTTTTAAATGTTTGACTTGGCTTTTCCTTTTTGGAAGAAAATAATATTGCATGTATTAAAACTATGGTTTCGTTGGTTATTTGCCAGTGCAGTAGTGCTACGAATCTCATTAGAGAGCTAATTTCTTTTTTTTTTTGTCAGTTAAATTGTTTTCTACAATAAATAGGAATTTTAAATGTAGTCATGTTTTAGGAAAATCACTTTGACAGTGTCCTTTTAAATTAGCACAGTTAATACAGTACACATTGACAATTTTACCAAAACCAACTCAAGAACTATTTATTACATCAGTGTCTTTATTTGTTTTTGCTATTAAAATGCATATAGCTACTTAGTATTTTCCTATTATATGATATTTTAAAATGTGAGATTGTCAGTAAAACATATGATCAGTCTTTCAGAAACAGCACTGGCTGGTATAAAAAAGTTGAATAGCATAATCTTTTGCCTAATACAGTAGTGTAAGCCTGTTTTTTTTTTCTTCTTTATAGAACTTTTGAATTTTGCAAAACCAGTGTAATCAAGTTTTCTATCTGTCTTATAGACTTAATTTGGGCTACCTACCATGTGCTCTGCTTAATTTTTCTCCTTAATCTATATCCTATATGATCTACTTATAATAGACTTGCTATTAGAAAACCAAGACTTAATAGAAACTCTAAAATTCTATTGAAAAGAATTGGCATATTGGTCCGAATATAGAGCTTATCTTTTAAAAAATTTATTTTACAAGAAATATGAAATTCTCTTAGATATAAAAGGCACTAAAAGAGGCTAATGCTAAGAAATAAGAAAGAAATATACTTGAAAATGTGGGCTCTAAGTGAGACTTAAGAGTTGATAATTTTAGGCAGCCCTATAGGCAGCCCTATAGACACACAGTAAAGAATTAGATTATCCAGATACATGTCAATCAACAGCCAGAATTTGAGTTGCCCTACGGAGCGTGCGTAGCTCATCAAGGCCCTCACGATAATGTGATTCTTTTTTTTTTTTCCCCATGACCTTGTAGAATACAGGAGGGAAAAGGACATTAGTTGATAGTTGAATTTGAGATTAAGCCAAAAGAATTGAGTATGTAGTGCAATAAGGGATGTAAGATAAGATAAATTGTATGTTAATCTAAGGGGGACAAAACTGATCAATCTTCACTTGAAGAAGAGTCTCAGGATGCCATTAATAGAATCTTAGGAATGGAGAAGTCCTGAGGGGTAAGTGAAAGCATGTCTTTTGGTATAATAATAGTAATGTGAGGTGGTAATTTTCTACAAGAAAGTATTTTCAGGTGTATTTTTGTAATTTAGTTGGAGAATGGGGAGACTTTGTAGTGTGAAAACTGAGGAGTTGCCATTTTAATGTCACAACTGCCTAATATTCGGGCCAATATGAATTTAAAGGATTGTGGTTTGAACACAAGCTAGAAGCTAAATCAAATGTGAATGGTGAGGGAAATGTGTTAATATTCTATTAATCAATGTAACTTTTTTTTTTTTGGCATTGAGTTGAAGTTTAAGAACCGAGTTCTAGAGATTAGGACACTGCCAGAGTTTAACCTTATTGGAATTTAATCTGTAACATGTCCTAAAGAAGACCACTTATAATTGCAGGGTTTATAATCATACCAGGGTATTAAAGCACAGTAATCACATGTGTCACTGGTAAATATGTGTGAAATAATGAAACATATGACTGCTCTGTTAAATATTTAGTTACTGTATTGGGGTGCATTTATACCCTTTTATGATTAGAAAGTTAGTGTATTTAGTTATCACAGTAATTATCTTCTCCATAATGTTTCTGAAAATAATTATTGTGATCACTTCTTTTATTGCCCAGCAAGAGTTGGGGATAGGTTTTATTCAGTTAACACTGTATGTAATTAGGGTTTTTTTTATTTCTTCTTCAGTTGGCAGTTCTGCAAGTAGTAGTGCCACAAGGAGAGAGTCTCTATCTACTAGCTCTGACTTGTACAAAAGACCTAGTAGCAGCCTAGCACCCATAGGGCAACCATTTTACAATAGTCTGGGATTTTCCTCCTCTCCAAGTCCAATAGGCATGCCTCTGCCAAGCCAAACTCCAGGACATTCACTTACGCCACCGCCATCACTTTCATCACATGGATCCTCATCCAGTTTGCATTTAGGTAAAAAAAAAAAACCAAAACCCTTTTTATTTGTATGTATACATGTATGTGTGTTTGTGTGTATGTGTGTGTGTTTATAATATATGTAAAAATATTTAATGTTGGATAAAACATGCTGAATTGCTTTTGCTTTTAGATACTAGCCTTTTGTGAAAAGGTTCTACTTTTCTGAAAATTCAAAGTGAGGGTCTGATGTACAGTAAGGTAAAGACCCCCTATTGTACCTTATGTTCCTTTTATGAAATACAATGGTGTGTTTTTTTTCTTGTCTGTGCCTTTGATTTGTGTGTGTTTTAGATCATCTGAAAAAGTCAACTATTGGTACATGATAGTGAAAGAGGAATTTCGCTATCAAAAGTTTTTGCACACCAGAAGAAAACATTAGTTACACAGTTACTGAACTTAAATCATTCAGTTTAGAACAATGGTTTTTGCTTTGCCTTTTGAATGCCTGGCCATTTAACCCAAAGGGTTGTTATCGGAATATGAATTTAGTATGTTCGTGAGTTAGAGAACTTGTGGGTTTGGTCCATATACTTCTCTAATTTTTGAATGTGTTTTTACTTTAAGAAAAAATGTTTTAAGCTGATAGTACTCCTGAAGTTGGAGCATTTAGAACTTTTTTGTTTATATCTGTATATTAAAATTACTTCCACCCCCTACCCCCCCAAGATTATTACATTGGTAGTTACCTTTTTTCGCTCTCCTGGATGTATTTAGCCATGTAGATAACAGTATATCAAAGGCTGTGTAAAAGTCCTTTTCTCTTCAAATAAATTGTTTCATTAAAATTAGATTCTGAATTTTTGTTATCCTAGTTACCTTAACTGAAACTGAGAGATTTTAACACAGACTTTTGTGCTTGGAAAGATTTTAATCAGCTTGTAATTTTAAAAAGTAATGTTGCTCTGGTAAGCAGATATACTATGAGTTAGTGATTGTGTTTTGACCCCTAATCATATAGATATCAGTTTTTTCCTAAAGCTCATTAATACAGTAAAGGTCCATCATAACAAAGATACCTGTTAAAGTGATCATCATTTAGATTTATGTTATTTCAAGGTGGGTTGGATTTTCTTTTTTAAAGACCTTGGTCCTCTTCCCCAAATTTTAGTTCTTTGCTCTTTTGAGGATTTGTTTGTTGAATATACATAATCATTTAATTTATTTGGGTGGAGTCCTTAGATCTGCTTTGCAGCACTATTCGTGTGGATTTACCAGTTTTTAGACTTAACACCTTCTTTCATTTTTATCATCATCTTAGTCACAGGAGTTAACTCAGGTCCTGATTTCTGTTACTGCTAAGACCCCACCACCACCACTGCCCCCTCCCCCCACATAAGACATGCCTTTGAAATTTTGAAATGGACACAAAAACTTGGAACAAAACAAACCTAAGAATAGACCTATTATAATAGCTTTGTGTTTTATTCATTAAGATTGTATTTGTCATGTCCTGTCATTTTTCATGGGTAAGTTTCAGATCAGATTCCTGTTTAACTGTTACTGCTTGTGTTGTGCTCTAGAGCAGCTGTAAATACTATTAATTATTGTTCTATATAGCTTGTTAGAAATTGGATATAAGTGACTTTAAATGTCTATAGCAATCTAGGTATGTGCCTCTACTTTTCTTTAGACTATAAGGAATCTAGCCTACTAGATGCCTAAGGAAGGAATTCTAGTCATTTATGGGAAATAATCATCACTTGGGCCAGCATTTCTACATAATTGTCTAGTACTTTTGTACCCATAGTTAAACTCCTTGATTTAGCTTCAGCTTGAAATCTGAAATTTTTATGCGTCTCTGATTGTAAGATGGCCTGTAGTGTTATCTAAATTGGAGTTATCTGTAGATTATTCTCTTTTGTGATCTCCAGTTTCCTCTAGTTTCTAGTCGTAGTATCCCTGTTCAACATGTTAATAATGAACAGACCCTGCCCAGTTAAAAACAATTCAGTAGATTTCATTAATTTGCTGTTGGCATAGTGTTTCTGGATATAATCTATCCTGCACTTTCCTATTATTGAATCATGATGAAAGGCTTACATGCTTTCTGGTTTAAAAAATATTTTAAATTGTATATTCTTTAAGTGGATTTCTTTATGAATCAAGTAATCAAGGCTGCTGATGCATAAAATACCTGTGGGAATGGAATTTGCATATTCTTTAAAAAAATGTATATATACTCAGCTCACATTAAGAATATAAAATCATAGAGCTGAGATAGTTCTCTGTCTCATTAGAATTGGTTGAAATTAGTTAATCCAAGTTATTTTATTGTTTGATTTTAAGACAGGAACATCATTATAGTTATTCATATGCCTTAAGATCTGAGATCCCAAAGTATTTAATGAAACATACTAAACTTTTTTACAAGTTCTCTTTTTGCTTGTGCTAGTCACAGAAAAAAACTAATTTCAAAGATATGTTTTCTGTTTTTAAATAGTAAGCATTTGATCAGTTTATGTATTTTTAGCAGGATTGACTAGTACTCACTTTTTGATTGAAAAACAAGAATTTTAATAAGTTTCGATTGTTAATTTTTTATGACAGTCTAAAATCTTTTTGTTCAGATTTGTAATCCCATTACTCATTTAATATATTAAAGTTAGAGGCATGAAAGGTTTATTCTTTCATTTTCTAGTACGTATGTCTAAGAGGTAGAGATTCTTGTTTAAATACAATCATAATCACAATATCATTTTCATACCTTTCAAAATTAGTAATTTCCTAATAAAATATTATTAAAAATTAATAATTCCTCATTATTCTAGTTTCCCCAGTCAACTCAAATGTCTTTGTACAGTTGCTTTGTTTGAATCAGGGTCCACACATTGCATTTGTTTGCTAAATCTTTTAGTCTGTAACAGTTTTTCTTTCCTCTTTTTTTTTTCCCATTTGTTGAAGAAACTTTGTCCTGTGGAATCAACTTTGTTGATTTTTCTGGTTACATCCCTGTGGTGGTATTTAACATGTACCTCAATCCTCTAAATTTCCTGTAAACTGAAGCTCGATCTAGAGATTTGGTCAGTTTTCCTTGTTTCTTTTGGCAAGGTGTAGTCCTGTCCTGTTGTACCACATCAGTAGACACATAGTGTCTGCTTGTCTCCAGTTGGTGAGTTTGTCAGCCTGGTCCACCTAATGGTTTTAGAAGCCTTTGATTATTGCCTAGATCTACTATTTCTTCAAAGGTTGCAAATTGTGATATTCTAGTTCTGTTATGCCTTCTGCATTTCTTAGCTGGAACTTTTCTATAAAGAACTTTCCCTAGTAAAGTGTGTGGCTACCCTGAAATGAAGTACCATTTTATATAGGAGTCATTTTATATAGGATTATTTTCCTTTATTTACATAATGAGTTGATGGCCTAGCAACCTTTAAATGTGACTCATGGGTTTTTCCATCGTCATTATCTGTAAATTGATTAATATTATGATAGTTGAAGTGTTTTAGTCTGTTGCAGTCTGAGAGACATCAGTTTTTTTTTAAAAATAATACTGTATTTTTGGTGAAAATTTACACAGCAAATTACATTCCCATTTAACAGTTACTACACAAATTGTTCTGAGATGTTGGTTACATTTTTCACAGTGTTAACGCAGTGTTTTCACAATGTTAACAATGTCATTAATTCCCTTCTGGATGTTTTGTTTCCAGTAATCTGATTTCCCTGTCTCCTTACCCTGTTATCTTTGCTTTAGAGTAATTGTTGACCATTTGGTCTCAGGTAGCTATTTTTTTTTTTTTTAACAGTTAAGTGGTTTATTTAATTTTTAATTTTTTTTATTGTACTTTAGGTGAAGGTTTACAGAACAAATAGTTTCTCATTAAACAGTCAGTACATATATTGTTTTATGACATTGGTTAACAACCCCACGACATGTCAGCACTCTCCCTTCTCGGTCTTGGAGGACCCTTTTTTTTTTTTTGGTGAAGTTATACATAGCCAAAGATACACCATTTGAAAAATTTCTACATGTACAATTCACAGACGTCGATTACGTTCTTCCAGTTGTGCTGCTGTTCTCACTTTAGATGAAGGTTTACAGAACAAAATAGTTTCTCATTAAATAGTTAGTACACATATTGCCCTATGACAATGGTTAAGAACCCCACTACATGTCACCACTGTCCTTACTCAACCTTGGGTTCCCTATCACCAGCGTTCCTGTCCCCTTCTGCCTTCTAGTCCTTGTCCCTGGACTGCTGTGCCCAGTTAGTCCTGTTTTGTTTTATGGGACTGTCCGATCCCTGGCTGAACGGTGAACCTTGGGAGTGACTTCACCACTGAGCTAAAAGGGTGTCCAGGGGCCATACTCTCAGGGTTTCTCCAGTCTCTGTCAGGCCAGTAAATCTAGTCTTTTTTTGTGTTAGAATTTTCATGTAGATTATTCTTTAAAGGTGCACGGTACTCACTGACATACATTTTATGAGCCAGTCTGTTACTTAGCTAAAAGGTGACCTCAGGGAGTAATTTCAATTCAAGATTTAGACAGTATCTCAGTGTGGTAGTCTTGGTGAGTCCTTTAGTCTCAACCAGTCCAGTAAGTCTTCACTTTTTAAGAATTTGAGTTCTGTTCCACATTTTTCTCCCCTTCTATCGGGGTCCATCTATTGTGACCCTGATCAGAATGGTCATGGGTACCACCTGGTTCTTCTGGTCTCAGGGTAGATGAGGCTGTGGTTCCTGTAAACTGTTAGTCCTGTGGAGTAGTTTCTTCACTGAGTCTTTTGTTTCCTTCTTTCTCTTTTGGTCCGGAGAATAGACAGATCATTGTATCTTAGATGGCTGCTCGCAAGCTCTTAAGACCCCAGATGCTACTCCCTGAACTAGGATGTGGAACATAAACTTTGTAAACTATATTATGCCAGTTGACGGAGTTGTCCCACAAGACTATAATCCTAAGACTTCAAATGCAGAAAACCAATTCCACAAGGTGTTTGATTGTATCTAAGAAGTATCCATAACTGTGCCCTCTGTCTGCTTTTATTATATATATGAATATACATCATGTACACATATACTTATAAATACATGTATATATGCACACACAGACACATACATGCATACTATGTAACTAGACGTATATTTTTTGGTTGTTGCTGTTGTTATAAGATTATATACGTCCTAGCGTTTACCAAAAATGTCCTTTTGTGTGTTATGTTTGTACTTCTTAGTGACATCTTTTACCTTAGTCATACTATGTGCACTTCACCCACATTCAGTGTTGCCTTTCTCATCACTAAAAATAGCAAGTGTCTGCTATCTAAAGAGAGATTCCCCCATCCCCACCCTCCCATCCCTGGTAACTGCCAGTGAACGTTGGTTTCTGTATGTATACATATTTTGTCTTTTTATAGAAGTGGGATCATGCAATATTTGTCCTTTAGTGATTGACTTATTTCACTCAGCATAATGTCTGCCAGATTCATCATGTTATAAGATGTTTCAAGGACTCATCATTATTCTTTATGGTTGCATAGTATTCTGTTGTATGTATGTACCATGTTTTGCTTATCCATTCATCTGTTTATGGGCACTTAGGGTTTTTCCATCTTGTGCTATTGTGAATAGATTTGCAATGAATGTATGTGTGCATATGTCTCGTCGTGTTGCTTCTCTTAGGTCTCTAAGGTATAGGAGTGGGATTGCCAGATCATAAGGTAGTCTTATTTCTAGTTTTTTGGGGGAAGCACCATGCTGTTTTCCATCATGGTTGTACCATTTCATAGTCCCACCAGCAGTGGATAAGGATTCCAATCTCCCCTACATTCTTGCCAGCATTTTGTTTTCTCATTTTTTTGTTTGTTTTAATCAGTGCCATCTTTGCGGGGGTGAGATGATACCTCGTTGTTGTTTTGATTTGTGTCTCTCTAATGGCTAAAGATCACAAACATTTCTTCATGTGTTTGTTGGTTGCTTGAATGTTATCTTTGGTGAAGTGTTCATGTCTTTCGCCCATTTTTTTTAATTGGGTTATTCGTCGTCTTGTTGTTGAAGTTTTCTGTATATTTTAGAGATTAGACCCTAGTGTCAGGTCTGTCATTCTTGAAGATTTTTTCCCAGTCTGTAGGTTGTCTTTTTACTCTCTTGATAGTCTTTTGAAGAACCTAAGTGTTTAATTTTTATGAGGTCCCAGTTATATTCTTGGTCTTCAGCTGCTCTTGCATGTAAAGTTGTATTTGATAAACTATCATTAAAAAAAAAAAAAAAAAAAAAAACACAGATCCCATAGTTTTGCCCCTGTGTTTTCTTCCAAGAACTTTATGGTTTTGGCTTTAATAGCATTTAAGTCCTTGATCCAGTTTGAGTTCATTTTTGTTTATGGTGTGAGGTATGGGTCCTGTTTCATTTTTCTGCATCCAATTTTGCCAGCACTATTTGTTGAAAAGACTCTTCCTTACTCAATAAATAGACTTTGACCCTTTGTCAAAAATCAGTCGTCCATAGATGGATTTATTTCTGGTTTCTCAATTCTCTTCCACTGGTCTATGGGTCTGTCGTTGAACCAGTACCAGGCCATTTTTATTACTGTAGCTGTATGGTACGTTTTGAGGTCAGGAGATGTGAGGGCTCCTACTTTGTTCTTTTTCTTCTATATTGCTTTGGCTATTCGGGGCCTCTTTCTTTTTCCATGTAAAGTTTTTGATTAGTTTTTCCATGACAGTAAAAAATGTTGGCATTTGGATTGGGATTGCATTGTATTTATAGATTGTTTTGGATAGTATTGACATTTTCACGATGTTATGTCTTCCAGTCCATGAACAGGAAATGTCTTTCATTTATATAGATCTCATTTAGTCTCTTGTATTAATTAGTATTTTATAGTTTTCATTGTGTAAGTCTTTTACATCCCTGGTTAGGTTTATTCCTGGTTATTTTATCATTTGGGGGGCTATTATAAATGATATTGTCTTGATTTCCTTTTTTCATTCCTCCTTGTTAGTATATAGGAACCCAGCTGATACTTATGTGTTCATCTTGTATCCTGCAACGTTGCTGAATTCTTCTATTAGATCCAGAAGCTTTCTTGTGGACTCTTTGGGGTTTTCTGTGTATAGGATCATGTCATCTGCAAATAGGGATAGTTTTATTTCTTCCTTTCCAATTTGGCTAGGACTTCTATTACAATATTGAATAAGAGTGGTGATAGTGGACGTCCTTGTCTTGTTCCCATTTTCAAGGGGAAGGCTCCCTGTCTTTTTCCAGTGAGGATCATGCTGGCTGTTGGTTTCGCATATATGCCCTTAATTGTGTTACGGAATTTTCTTCCTATTTCTATTTTTGCTGAGAGTTTTTAATCAGGAAATGTTGAGACATCAATTTTGATCTTAAAATTATACCATCTTTGGCCATTTGGAGCTCCTTCAGATTGGCTGCCATGTTGAATGTAATTTATGTAGCACTTAAATTACTGGAGGTCAGAGAAAGAAGTGGAAAGGGACAAAGAAAGAGCAGAACTTTAAGATCAACAGTTGTTTATCCTGAAATACAAAGAACAGTGTAAAATTCTTGGCTTTAAGTTCAATGCTGAATAGCAAATGAGTTAATTCCCATGATCTAGAGAGAGAGAAAAATCTCCTAGTTGCAGTTGTTTTGTTAATTGCCCTCTCTAATAGAAGTCCGCATCTTATTGAAATACTTCACTCTCTGAAAGAACATTAAATATTTCCATTATTATTCTGTCTTTCCACCTGGAGCTCGGAGCCCTGGTGCCCAGTGGTTAAGCACTGGGCCGCTAACCAAAAGGTCGGCAGTTCAAACCCACCATCCACTCCCCGGGAGAATGATGTGGCAGTCTACTTCCATAAAGATTACAGCCTTGAAAACTGTATGGGGGCATTTCTACTCTGTCCTTATAGGGTTGCTATGATGGCAACAGGTTTACCTGGAGCTGGCTCTTTCCTTCCTTATTCCCTCCCTCCCTCTTCTCTTTCTCTATTCATTCTCTTCCTTCCTTCTTTACTGTTTCTTCTCTTAATAAACTTTTAAAATATAATGGTAGTGGTTTCTTATTTACTCTAATCTTTGTACCCATAGTAATTAGATTGATAGATTTCTTAGGTATAACACAGCATATTCTGTATTTTTGTTATTTAACTTAGGTATTAACAAACTAATAACTCCTTCCCTTGTACCTCTTCATTTCTGAACTGGCTTAATTTTTTTCTTACAAAAGGATACTAAAACGTGTAATACAAGTTTTGAACTCGATGAAATTAGTTTATTTAAAGGTAGCTCTAAGTTCCAAGTTTATTTAGTAAGCAAATGGGAGTGTCTTAGCTTGCTGTATTATTTCATAATCTGTCTTCTCTCCCAATCACAGAACATTTTATATTAAATAGAGGTGGGATAATATAAACTTTTAAGATCATTCTTCCCTATTAATTAGTAGTCATCTGTTAAAATTGTTGGCCTTTGGCAGATTTAGTCAGTTGCCCTTCTAAGAACAAAATGTTTGAGAATTAAACCAAGTGAGGCCAGCAGCTTGGTCATAAAGCTGCATGCAGATTATCTGTAATTTTTCTGAGTTCCCTGGTGGCGCAGTGGTTAAGAGCGCAGGCTGCTAACCAAAAAGGTTAGCAGTTTGAATCCACCAGCTACTCCTTGGAAACTATGGGGGCATTTCTGCTCTGTCCAGTAGGGTTGCTACGAGTCAGAATCGACTTGACAGCAGTGGGTTTTGTATGTCTTTAATGAAAGCAGAAAACAGTATAAGTTATTTTAAAGCCGTACGTGAAAATACTATTCTTTTAAGTAGTAACAAAAGTTCCTTATAATTGAAAAGTTTTCTAAAGCACCTTCATATTCATTATTTCATTCCATCCGAATTGTTGACATAGATTGGCTGAGTGATAAGCCTGTCAAAGTTGAGGAAATTAAAGGTCAGGTTGAACTTGAATGATTTGTCCAAACCAGTAAATGACAGAACTGAGACTAGAATACAGTTCTGGTTTCTGACACTATCCTTGCTTTTTCCATTTTTGTTCTATCATTAACTGAACAATTTTACAAAATGTATAAATAACATACTCTGGTCAGCCTGTCATGTTTGCCTCAGGAAACAATAGGTTATTTTTTTGTTTAAGGTTAAATAAAGTTAACAGACTTCTAGATCCCTGTCTTTTCCAATTATTATTGAGCTTTATACAAAAGCTTTTATCTAAGCATCTTTAAAGTCCAAACATATTATCTTCTCCACCAAATGAGACTATTTGTTGATCATAAGGCAGGCAACTGAGGTACTGGCTATCCAGTAGCACATCCAGCTCTCAACAGAGTATTATCTATGGGTTCTTGTGGTGATGTAAGTTAAAGCACTGTTTTAACCCTTTGGTATGTTTAAAAGTCATTTAGTTGCTGATGAATAGGAAAGTTGATGTGAAGGCGTTCTAAAAATATGTTATCTGTATGGAGGAATTTATTATCTTTGTTTTCTGTATGCAAATTTATTGATCTTAGTTGTGCTAGTTTGGGGTCACAATAATTAATTTTTGTCCTTATGTTTTATTCATTACACTTTAATAACATTATCAGTGACTTTGTGGTTTTAATGACTGGCAGTGTGTTCACCAGTTAAGATAATCTGATTTAGCACTAGAAAAGACTAGGTGATCTGATCAGTGGTTCAGGATCAGAATCACTTGGTGCATTTGTTTAAAATGCCTAGTACTGGGCTTCAGAAAGAGGTGAATAATTTGGAAATGTGTGGCAACAGTTTTTGCTTGTCGTCAGTGATTTTGGGGGTTTTATTGGCATTAAATGCCAATAGGCCAGATGCTAACATTTTTATAGTTACCACAAAGACAGGGTTGTCCCACTGAAATTTCCAGTAGCACCCATGTAGAGACAGACACTGAATGGAAAGCCATAACTCGTAATTTATATGCAGCTTTACTTGAGTATCTCAGGATCCATTATGTGTTCATGTGAGCCTTTGACTTTGTCCTGCATCATCTCACTAACGCAGTTTCGTCCCTACCTTCTTTCTTCTTCCCATTGACCTGAACTCTCCTTGCCAATGCATATTTTAAATTTTTGAAAAAAAGAACTTGTAGGATGAGAGGCATAAAATAAAAAGGTCTGATCTCTTTTTGTATATGTTTTAAATGCTTTCTTCCCTTGGTACGTATTTTGCAGATTGGAACTTTTTCTTTCTTTAATTTTGTTGGTCTTAATTTTGTATATCATTATTTACTGTCTTTCTTTTGTTTTCTTTTTTATTCATTGACCCTTCCTTCACATCTGCATTTCAGCTTCTCACACAACTTTTCCCCTACATTTTCTTTCTTACTGAACTAATGAATAAGCCTTCACGTGCCTTAAGCACTTTCTCCTCAACGTCCCAGCCCTTAGATCTCTTTTCCAAATGACATGGAAAAATGTAACTTTTTAATTTACCACTTACATCCATTATTTGCATTTAACACAATCTTAATGAATATCCTTAAGGTTTTTAAAAGAAATTGTTACAAAATGTGAATGGAAAAGCAGAGAGCAAGAACATTCGAGACAATCTTGAAGAACAAAGTTAGAGAACTTAATACTACCAAATATTAAAACTTTCAAAGCTTAGAGTAATTAAGTGTGGTATTGGCACAAGGAAAGACAGACAGACCAGTGAAACAGAGGATCTAGAAACCCGCTCATTTTGTTATCTTACTTGTGGCCAGGGTACCACTCTAGTACATAGGAAGAGGGTGATCTTTCCAGTAAATTGTGCTGGAGTAATTGAATATCCAAATGGGGGGAAAGGAACTTTAACTCCTATTTCACACTGTGTACACACACACAATTCCATTCTCAAGTAAGTAACTGCCTTGTAGTCATGAAGTTAGTAAGGGGCAGACAGAAATTTTGAGCCCAGGTATATCTGGCTCATTCTAGGATGTCATACTGCCTCTCAGAGGATGCTTTTATTTTCATCGACTATCTATCTGAGTGAATTAAAAGGATCTTATCTCTTCTTTGGAGTCCCTGGGTGGTGCAGATGGTTAATGTGCTCAGCTGTTAACTCAAAGATTAGAGATTTGAATCCACCTTAGATACCTCAGAAGAAAGACCTGGCAGTCTGCTTCCAAGAAATCAGCCATTAAAAACCCTATGGAGCACAGTTCTGCTCCGATACGCATGAGGTCATCATGAATCAGAGTCAACTTGACACCAACTATTTAAGTTTCTCAGTTCCCTAAGCTTAGACTCTCTGTAAACTTTTTATAAAATCATGGTAAAATATAATTTAACCTATTATGATTTGATGGAAAAAGGGAGTTTGAATGTCAGTGTATTGAAGCGTCTTTGTGATTTTTCCCTTGCTAACGATTAACCTTTAATTCAGATTAAGTACTCTTTAATCTCAAGGATCTCTGAAAACATCACGAATTTTTTAAATTAAAAGTAACCAGATAAGGATCTTCTTTAATGCTGTCTTTTTAAGTAGAGTATAAATACCAAGTTTAATTTATAATCACTGAGACTGCTTGCTCTTTTATCTTTTGTATGTAGTTTTATTAGCCTCCTTTTTATAATTTTTATGTCTGATCAAAATTTTTACTTAGCAGTTCATTCAACCAATATTTATTGAATGCCTGTATGTCAGACTCTGCCTAACTGAAGGTGCATGTTGAGAAAAATAAACACTGTCCCTTCTTACTCTTATCAAATTTGTCATCTTTGAATACAGATGAGTAAATCAACCATTACAAGGGAATGATTGTAATGCTATTGCCTTACTGCACTTTCTTTAATAATTTCATTCTATAAAAACAATGATTCTGTTGAAATTATCATCTTTCCTTCATGGTTTTTGTACCAAATTTACTACAGACTGGATTAGAGTTGCTTCTGGGTTTACTGTCCCCGCTAAATTAGGAGCAAGAAAGCCTAGACCTTCCCCCATACCTTTAAGAGTAGTCAGATCTAAATAAGTTTTTAGATAATTGAATTTGAGTGATTGTATGTTTTCTTAATGAATCTATTCTTGATCAGGGACACTGCCTGCTTTCTTTAAAAAAACAACAACAACTTATTTTAAGTCCTACATAGATTCATATATTAAAGCATTATTTGACTGATCTTAGTATGTTCTCTGTTCAGTGTGTTAGGATCATACTATTTAGAATATTTCCCTTTGAAAAGTTATATGATAGTCAATTGTGGGTTTGTTTGGGGTGTTTTTGTTATCTAGGTTAATCTGGGTTAAATACATCTTTCATAGTAACTTCCCAGGTCAGCTCGCTTCCCATCAGCATAGTAAACTTTATCAAGAGAGAAAGGAAATGTTCCTATGTTTGTCTAGGATCAAAATTATTTTTCCCAGTATTTATAATATGTGCAGCAAGCCTTAAGACTATATAAAGCTTTCTTAGTTGATCATGGTTTAAGAGAAAAATCCTGGCTCCTACGATTTTCATCTACCCTAATCAGGAAAGGCAGGTGACTATGAAATCTGTAGCAGGAATATTCAAAAGGAAATGCAGATATAGCTTGATAGTTTATTAACTGTCACCAAAAGTATTAACCAAAGAAGGAGGAATGTTCAGGTCAAATCTGAAAGGGTGAATTGAGATGTACAGGGAAATACTTCTGTCTACGTGTTCATGTTAGGCAGCCAGTAGCGCTCACCTCTCCCTTCCCCTTCCTCCCTCGTCCCTGTTTTGTGTGTGTGGTGTTTTTTTTTGTTTGCTTGTTTTGTTTTGTCAGTTTTTAAACTATTCTTATGTTAACAATCACAGAGCTAGCTAGTTTTCACTAAAGGTTTAAGACTTCGGGAATTTTTGAAGTCATACAAAAACTACCTTTTTTTGATGAAATAATGTAAATTGACACAGGTGGTTTATTCATCGAAAGGATGTAATACTTAGTCTGAAGACTAGTTCATGTTAAAAATTTAGTCTGTTTATACTCTTTGATATTAATATTTTCTGTGGTCTTGTTCTTCTTGTTTTTTTGTTTCCTAAGTTTAAATGCGAGGCTTTTTATATTGGCGTGTTGAGATACGTGAAAGATTATACAAAGGATCACTTTGGTTTTTAAGCTAATTGTAGCCTAAGAGTCTTTTCCCAATAAAATTTTTATGTCTCTATATGGCAGATATATGGTTATTAATAATTAGAAAAATTTTATGTAATTTTTATCCCATTTACCTTCAAGTATTTCCCAGATTTAAGAATGGTATATGGTGTATAATATTCCCCGTGAAGTATACAACCAAACCAAACCAAACCTGTTGCTGTCTAGTCGATTCCAACTCATAGCGACCCTATAGGACAGAGTAGAACTGCCCCCATAGGGTTTTCAAGGCTGTAATCTTTACTGAAGCAGACCACCACATCTTTCTCCCGAGGAGCAGCTGGTGGGTTCAAACTGCCAACATTCTGGTTAGTAGCCGAGCGCTTAACCACTGCGCCGCCAGGTCTCCTTCATAAAATATAGCAGAGTATAACCAGAAATTTTAAATGAATAGTGAAAAGTTAAGTCTAATTATTAGCTGTGCATTCTTAAATTAGTTACTTTAGCCTTTCTAAGTCTGTTTTCTCACAAGTAAAATGGAAATCTTTGTCTTTACCATTGTTAACATGGCATATTACAAAATTTGCTTAACATGATATTTTTCAACAATTGCTATGTACAGGATAACGAGGGCATATTAATATGCAAATTTATCAACACAGTAATAAATTATTTCATGCCATGGATGGCATGCCTCAGGGTTTAGAAAATAGTAAAAACTATGAATATTAAGTTATTAAATAGACTTTCTGAAATAGCCAAAGATACTGATTATGTTGAACACATAAAGCCTGTTTAACATTAGATGCCAGAACTTAGGACAGAGGTCTGATGAGCGTTGTCCTTTGAAAAATTATAGCTTTTATATTAGCATTTTGTAGCCATATTTTCATTATTTCTAAAATTTATAAACTCTAACTTTGCTATTCAAAGTGTGCTCTGCAGACCAGCAGTGTCAGCATCACCAGGAAGGTCAGAATCTGTATTTCTAGCAAGATCTCAAGGTGATTCATGTGTACATTGAGAAGTACTGCTCTTAAAATGTTTTTTCTCATTTCAACTTTGGGTTTACCCACTAAAGCCAAGCAACATGTAATATAGTAATAATTGAGATTATCCATAGCCCTTGTGCTCTACTTTGAGTGCTACAAGTACTTCTGAAAAGTGATCAGAGAAAAAGTATTGAACTAAAAATACTAAATGGGCCTGTTTAGGGGGTAGAAGTAACTAAAGTTTATGCCATAAAATGAACAGTCCTCGTTTTAGGCTGTTTTTCTATATCATTGCTTCTCTGCTCTACCAGTAGTCATCTTCTTTTATCATCTTCCTATTTCTTAAGCTTTCCAGAGCCTTGCCTAGTGGCCTGTATGTAATTGTACCCTTTTCAGGACCTAAGATCTACTTGAGTTACCATTTTATTTGAAATCAGTAGTTGACAGCCTGTTGTCAAACGAAGGCTTTAGTTATTTTTATTCTAATTCATTAATTCACAAACTCTTTTACCAGAATAACCTTCAGGGAGCCTTTTTAAAATAAAAAATGTTGAGTAGGTGTTGAGTAAGGCTCAGGAATCTGTCTTTTGAAAACACAGGTCTACTATACAGTCAGGTATGGGAGCTGCCATTCCAAATTCAGGGATGAAGGTAGGTAATAAAAAGTAAAGGCTAGTCAGATTTATTTTGTGATTGTTTCAGTAGTTGCGTTGTTTTTATCCTCTGTATTTTTCCCAGTATTTTCAAATAATCTTTTTGATTTCTGTTATTTAAAAGGGAAGGACTCTAAAATAATAGACTACTCAGGGAAATCAATGAGAACTTGTGAAATATTATTTCCATTGTTGTTGTTAGGTGCCATTGACTTGGTTCTGACTCATAGCAACCCTGCGTACAACAGAAGAAAACACTGCCTGATCCTTGTTCCACTGCTATTCATAAAGTTTTCACTGGCCAATTTTTTCAGAAGTAGACCACCAGGTCCTTCTTCCTAATCTGTCATAGTCTGGAAGCTCTGCTGAAACCGTCCATCATGGGTGACCCTGCTGGTATTTGAAATACCAGTGGCACAGCTTCCAGCATCACAGCAACATGCAAACCACCACAGTATGACAAACTGACAGACGAATGTTGGATTATTTCCATTTAAAAAAAAAAAAAAAACCCATTGCTGTCAAGTTGATTCCAACTCATAGTGACTCTATACGACAGGGTACAACTGCCTCATAGCGTTTCCAAGGAGTGCCTGGTGGATTCAAACTGCTGACCTTTTGGTTAGTAGCTGTAGCTCATAACCACTATGCCACCAGGTTTTCCTTATTTCCATTAGGATAATGGAAATCTTAAGTTTACCTTCATTCAGTTATCAAGAGTGAACTTGAAAGATACCTATGTAAATAAGCATATAAGAAGCAACATGCTGTTATGATAAGCTCTGGCCTAAGGGTCCTGGCCGACTAGCTATTTGTCAGGTCACGTTTGGACCATAGTGTCCTCATCTATGAAATTTTATTACTGATCTATGTGTCCCATACACTCTTAGCATTGAAATAATGTTTTAAGAAATGGTAAATGGTATAGGATGACAGTGATGAACCAAAAGCACCTATTATCTCTTTAATACATTTTGTGCAAAACACATCTGTTTTTAGACTGTCAACAGTAGTAGTATGAATATGGTTGACCTGGTTTTTTGTGTTTGTTTTTAACTTCTTTTGAAATAATTTCAGACTTACTGGAAAGTTACAAAATTAGCGCAGAATAACCATCACGCAGATCCCCCACGTTAACCATTTTACTCCCCCCCCACATACATTATTTTTCTGAAACTTTTGAGAAGTTGCATACATGATGTCCCGTTATTCCCAAATACTTCCATGTATGTTTCCCAAAAACACAAACTTTTTTTTATATAATCACAATTATCAAAGTCAGGAAATTATCACTGCTCTAATAATACTGCTGTCCAATCAGCAGACTTTATTCAAACTTTGCTAGTTATCTCACTGATTTCTTTATAATAAAAAAAGAAAGGTAAGTAGGTTGATTGATTTGAGGGCCTACAGCTCAGTTGTGGATCACACATTACGTTTATTTGTCATGACTACTCTTATTTAATCTTGAACGTTTTCTCTGTCTTTTATAATCTTGACATTTTTGAAGCGTATAAGCCAATTGTTTTATAGTATGTCCCTCAGTCCCAAAATAGGTTTTGGATGACCTACTTTTAGTGTTTAGACAACCAGATTTAAAATGTGGTAGTGTATATATTATAAATCGGGTTTAAGTGCTTATTTAATTAATTTGTAAGAGAAAGGAAGAATCTTGTGCTAATTAAATTTAATTTTTCAACTTTATAAATGAGATTATTAATTATTATTCTAGAACTGAAAGCCCAAGAGTTTTAAAATTCAAGACAGTTTAGCGCTGTTAGATATTCTAACTTGTCAAATGGAGATTGCATTAGGAATTTGGTTCCTAGGAGCTGACAGAATAGAATCAAAGAATACCAAGACAGAAAAAAGTCCTGTTTGGAGATTAGTAGAACTACTTGAAAGATATCAAATAAAATTGGTTCAGTCATTTCCTGGACTAAGTACATATTTTTAATTTGGTGTAGAAAATCTGAAGTACACTAAGGATAGAGGGGTAAGATGGGGCCTATGTTTGAAGTAATGATGAGCAGTGGTACAGAGATAGTAATGAATAAGAATGGAGAGAAGTGAACAGTTAGGACTCTAATAGGAAATTTGTCTGAGATGTAAGTTTGGAATGATGACTTGAAATTTAGGTTGAAGAATTTAGAGGATGTACTCTAGCTTCTAGAATGCCGTAGATTTTATAGCATAAAGTGACATCATCATATTGGCTTTTGAAGGGGAAAGTATAATTGCTATGTGTAAAGACAGATTGAAATGATAAACAAAGCACCCACACCCCACAAAAAAGGCAGGAATGCTAGCTAAAGACCCAGTGTGAGATTTGATAAGGACTCAGTTATAATGTTTTTTGTTAAAGTCATCTGAATTGCATTGTTAAGAATCGAATGGATCTAGTGGTCAGTTACTGTTGCAAACAGTTGATTGGAACTATACAATCAGAAATAATAATAGGAGACTGGAAGGGTAATTGAGTCAGTATTAAAACACTGAACTGTTTTATTTTTCATACGTGGGCACTGACATAGTTATGTAGAACTGGAAAAAAACGTGATTTTGGTATATAAAATGGACTGTAAATTATATACTTTTTAGAAGAATATTCCAGAACTGGACCTTAGGCGGTTGATGCTATGTGAACTATTGATGCTCTGTAGTTATCATTCAATAGTTATTCTGCACTCACTGCCTGACAGACATTGTTGTAGGCATTGCGTACCTAGTATGTAGATGAATGTAATTTTATGAAGGAGCTGGGGATTCAAATAAATAAATGTATAATATGATGGATGATAGGAAGCTGAATGAGGAAAAATAAAGCTAGGGCACTGGGGATAGAAAGTGAAGGAGGAATTCTCTAACCCAGTTCAGCCTCCACGATTATAACTTTTACTATTCCCTGTCCCTGTAATTTCTTTTGGCCATTAATGCTGTGTTTAACTTTGCACTGACAGTGTGTCCTAGGGATCAGCTGTATCCCCTGTGGCCTGGGTTGTATATAGCACTGCTCTACGTAGAGTTGGTATATAATAGCATAAAGCTGATGGTGAATTTTGTTTATTTGAACTATTAAATTAATCTGCATTTTATAATTTCCTATACATTTTTCTTTTTTAAAAGGACACTGTCAAGTACTTTTAAACCATTATGTGTAATAAAAACAATTTCCTGTTTATTTTTGTTTATTGACTGCCCTTTGATTTTCTTGTTTGGAATGGATATAAGTTAATTAAGCTTTTTATTTGTCTCAAATTATCAATATTAAGGTGCTAGGAATAATAACCTGCTTATTACTACTATATATGTCTGTAAAATATATTTGTTATGAGTAACTTTTTTAAATTACTGTTTGATTTAGTTTTACTATCTAATATTGTGGGGGTTTGTTTTTTTAGTTCAAGGGTTAGTCATTAACTGAGGAGTAGTTTGTCTTTACATAGAAGTATACAGTGACTTACTGTATTTTTTTATTTATTTAAAAAAGTACAAAATTAGCACCAGATGTTCTATTTACACTACAAGTGAATTCTAAACTATTTCAGTGGCTTAAAAGTTTGCTAGTTATTTATAGCATGCTTATTAATGTAAATGAAAGTTTTGTTGGTGGTTTCAGTATTCTAGTATTGATATTAAAGTATATGACATTAGCTCTTATAATTACGTTTTAAACTAAGCTGCTGAGAACAAATGTAGTTGATTTTTTTCATGTTTTCCCGTCTCTTTTTTAATACAGCTGTACACGTTAAGTAAATGTGTGAGATTTTTCCCCTCTAATTGTAATTTCCTGTCATAACAAATAGGAATTAGTAGAGGAAAGATTTCTTTTTGGACTAAATTTATAACAAGTAACTTTTATTTGTGAAACTTTTATTTTGACTGTCAAAAATACTTGCTGACCACAGCTGCTTTGTTGTAGGAGGACTGACAAATGGTAGTGGTCGCTATATCTCTGCAGCACCTGGAGCAGAAGCAAAATTTAGAGGTGCTTCAAGCACTTCCAGTCTATTTAGTTCCAGCAGCCAGCTCTTTCCTCCTTCTCGGCTTCGATATAATAGGTCTGATATTATGCCTTCTGGCCGCAGTAGATTATTGGAAGATTTCAGAAACAACCGCTTCCCAAACCTTCAACTTAGAGACTTGATTGGACACATAGTTGAATTTTCTCAAGACCAACATGGTTCTAGGTAGGTGATTATGATCCATGATACTTTCCATTTCATTATTGCTTTGAAAATGACAACCTTATAAGAGCCTAAATTTTTCTTGACTAGAATCAGCTAATCTACATAAATATTAGAAACTTAAAAAATAGTAATCAGTGTGGATCAATTTTTCCTTCATATCAGGACAAATTATAAAAATGCAGGGTTTTTTAATGGTTTTTCAGTTTTGTACAGTGAGAATATTTTTATAATGAAAATATAGTAATGCCTTCTATTGGATTATTTTGATTACATTGGCTGTGAGTATATTTACTTCTTTGAAGATAGTGCTCTGAAATACCTTTGTGGACCTAAGTGTCCCTAATGTATAATTTGCCTTAAAAAAAACAAAGTTAAATACTTATGTGTTGTTTCATGGGTTAGTATTTAATGTGATTTGGCTTAAATTGAAATCTTTCACTTTTTTTGTAGGAAAATTTGTTGCCTTTGTCCATTGAGCATTTAGATACAACGTAATGCTTGAGAGATACATGTGAATTAGTATTCTCAAAAAAGCTTAGAAAGGAAAATAGAAGTAGAATTCTAATGTATTTATTAAATTTGAGATATTTTGCCTTTTTATTTTAAGGTAAACTTGAGATTTTAAAAAAAGGTTTTTGATTAGATACTTGCTTACAAATTTTATCTCTATATAATTGAAGGTTCCATGAGAATAGTAAATAAATCTTACAGTGCCCAAACAGCTAGTAGCTTAGTTAGGAATTCAGTAGTGTTTGAGTTTTATTCCTAAGGATTATTTATGTTCTAAAAATAGATGCTTAGTAATATTTTATATATTATTAAAAACAAATGAGCCAAATCTTTGTTAATTTTGTTTCGTTGATTATAATGTAAGAGAACTAACCTAAACAGGATTAGACACCTTAATGCCCAGATTTTCCTCAATCTAAATAACCAAAGTATGACCTTGAGTGTATCGCACCTGAATTTAGAGACCATCTCAAGAATAGATTTGACACATTGAATATTTAATGACCAAAGATCAAACGATTTGTGGGATGACATCAAGGACTTCATACATGAAGAAAACAAAAGGTCATTAAAAAGACAGAAAATTAAAAAAAGACCAAAATGGATGTCAGAAGAGACTCTGAAACTTTCTTTTGAACGTAGAGTAGCTAAAGTGAAAGGAAGAAATGATGAAGTAAAAGCTGAACAGAAGATTTCAAAGGGCAGCTCAAGAAGACAAAGTATTAAAATGAAATGTGCAAAGATCTGGAGTTAGAAAACTAAAAGGGAGGGAAGAACATGCTCGGCATTTCTCAAGCCAAAAGAGCTGAAGAAGAAATTCAAGCCTCAGATTGCAATATTGAAGAATTCTATGGGCAAAAAATTGAAAGATGGCAGGAAGCATTAAGAGAAGATGGAAAGAGTACACACGGTCACTGTACCAAAGAGAATCAGTCAACGTTCATTTCAGAAGGTAGCATATGATGAAGAACCGATGGTAGTGAAGGAAGAAATCCAAGCTGCACTGAAGACACTGGCGAAAAACAAGGCTTCAGGAACTGATAGGATACCAGTTGAGATGTTTCAGCAAATGGATGCAACACTGGAAGCGCCCACTCGTCTGTGCCAAGAAATTTGGAAGACAACTCCCTGGCCTGCTAACTGGAAGAGATCATATTTGTGCCTATTCCAAAAAAAGGTGATCCAGCAGAATGCAGAAATTATCGAATAATATCATTAATATCACATACAAGTAAAATTATGCTGAAGATACTTCAAAAATAGTTGCAGTAGTACATCGACCAGGAACTGCCAGAAATTCAAGCTGGATTCAGAAGAGGATGTAGAATGAGGGATATCATTGCCAATGTCAGATGGATCTTGGCTGAAAGCAGAGAATATCAGAAAGATGTTCTTCTGTGTTTTGTTGGTTATGCAAAGACATTCAACTGTGTGGATCGTAACAAATTATGGATAACATTGCAAAGAATGGGAATTCCAGAACACTTAATTGTGCTCATGTGGAATCTGTAGATAGACCAAGAGGCAGTCATTTGAACAGAACAAGGGGATACTGCATGGTTTAAACTCAGGAAAGTTGTGTGTCAGGGTTGTATCCTTTCACCAGATAATCTGAGAAGCTAGACTATATGAAGAATGGGTCATCAGGATTGGTGGAACGCTTATTAACAACCTGCAGTATGCAGATGATATAACCTTGCTTGCTGAAAGCAAAGAGGACTTGAAGCACTTACTGATGAAGATCAAAGACTACAGCATTCAGTATGTATTACACCTCAACATAAAGAAAATAAAAGTCCTCACAACTGGACCAGTAAGCAACATCATGATAAATGGAGAAAAGATTGAAGTTGTCAAGGATTTCATTTTACTTGGATCCACAATCAATGTGCATGGTAGCAGTAGTCAGGAAATCAAATGATATATTGCGTTAGGCAAATCTGCTGCAAAAGACCTCTTTATAAAGTGTTAAAAAGCAAAGACAATCACTTTGATGACTAAGATGTGCCTGACCCAAGCTGTGGTGTGTTCAGTCTCTTCATATGCATGCGAAAGCTCGACAGTGAATAAGGAGGACCAAGGAAGAATTGATGCCTTTAAATTATGGTGTTGGCAAAGAATATTGAATATACCATGGACTACCAGAGGAATGAACAAATCTTTCTTGGAAATACAGCCAGAATTCTACTTAGAAGTGAGGGTGGCAAGACCGTCTCAGGTACTTTGGACATGTTGTCAGGAGGGACCAGTCCCTAGAGAAGAACATCATGCTTGGTAAAGTAGAGAATCAGGAAAAAAGAGGAAGACCCTCAGCAAGATGGATTGACACAGTGGCTGCAACAGTGGGCTCAAACATAGCAACAATTGTGAGGATGCTGCAGAACTGGGCAGTGTTTTGTTCTGTTGCACATAGGGGAACTAGTAATTATTAAGATGTTATAACAAAATGTGTCATGCTTTTTGTCCTTTTTGTTTTAAACTGGCTGTCTACTGTATAAAGTGTGTTAGTACTATTTCTGAGAATAATCTTGTGTATATATATGTGGGGGTGTGAGTGTGTGTATGCTCAAGTATGGATTTTACAGGAGCTTGTTTTCAGCTTCCTGTCAAGTCATTTAAAATTTTTCTCCACATAGATTCATACAGCAAAAGCTAGAGAGAGCTACCCCAGCTGAACGACAGATGGTATTTAATGAAATTCTGCAAGCAGCTTATCAGTTAATGACAGATGTTTTTGGCAACTATGTTATACAGAAGTTTTTTGAGGTAAGTGTGCATGCATATCTTTATCTATTCAACTATATCTTTAATACTAAGAATTGCTTTGAAAGTTTGGTTAGTAGGATTCATTTTCATGTAAAAATACATGAGCCTAGTTTAAATGAGAAGTTCAATATGATTAATAATTGAAAATATAAAGCATTGGGAGTAAGTCTTAGGTGAACCACTTAATGGATATTTTAGTCTTTATTTGAATTCTTAGCTATGTTTTATTTTGAATTTAGCTTATTTTTAGTACATAACTAAACTTCTGTGTTGTAGCTTGACTTAACAGGTTTCCTCCACAAGTGTGTCAGAATATAGTTGAGAATTATCTGGGTGATTGAGTTTTAGTGGTCTGTATGTGTGACTCAGAAGTCTGTATATCAAAGGTGATTTTTTTTCTGTTTGTTTGAAATGAAGAATGAATATGCTTACTTTATTATTATTTTTTTTTTAAGAAGAAAACAGTATATCTGTATTGGTGGTTAATATAATAGTAACAAAGAAATTTTAGATAGTGTGACTTAAGTATCCCCCCCACCAATTACTAAATGTGATACTTTTAAGATAGACTCAGTGGGTTACAAACAGTGTCTCACTTAGGTTAAACAAAGTAATATTATGGTCACTTTTATTAATGTTATTTTCTTTTCTGTCAGTTTGGGAGTTTGGATCAAAAATTAGCCCTGGCTACTCGTATTCGTGGTCATGTCCTACCCTTAGCCTTGCAGATGTATGGCTGCCGTGTCATTCAGAAAGCATTAGAATCTATTTCATCTGACCAGCAGGTAATTGTAAGTTAAGACAATTTTTTTTATTACTTTTTTAAAAAGTATTACTTTCTTTTATATCTTAACATGAATCCTAAAATGAAAGGACAAGTATTTCCACAGTTAGACTAAAATATCTCTTAGTAGTGTCTCAAAGAGCACATTACTAATTTAAAATTATCACATAGATCTTTGATCTGTCTTCCGTATCCATTCTCTTCAACATCCTTTCATCACGAAATGAAGATACTTGAATACCTACCACGTTTCAAGCAGAGTGCTTAGATGATGGCTGTTTTTGCTGCCACTTGCTTACTTGGTTTCCTGTAATAATAAGGAATGCATTTTACTATTTCCAGTGTTTATTTGGATTGTGTCTTACAGTTCCATTACAAAAATAATTTTTTAAAACTAATAGCATTCTTACATACTAGTTAAAAATATATGTAGATATATTTTTTAAGAATCTCACTCGATAGGAAAAAGGTCATCTTAACAAGATTTATAATTCTTTAAGAGAGAGAAAAGAGAACATATAATTAAATAGAAGGTAAATCATGCTTCTGGACAGAAAGTCTAAATATGTTAATTAAGGATTAATGCAGTTCAGTCATGTGCTCATGGGAATTTCTTCGTAACTGATCAAAATAATTTTAAATATTATTTGAAATAGACAAGAATATTAAGGAGAGTAGAGGATGAGGTGAAATGGTGATCCACTAGATTTTTAAAATACACTGTGAAGCAGCACTAATGAGTGTGGTTCTTGAATGAGATTAAACAGACTTTTCAAGTGGGATTGATAGCTCCAGATACTATTTTATATATAACAGATTTAGGTTCTACAATGAAGACATAATAAGGGTGAAAGAAATAATTTCTTAAAACGTGTAAGTGATTAGTAGAGAGTTTAAAAAGAGATCAGCTTTGACTCAACCCACGTACATACAGTAAACTAAATTGTAGAATTAAAAACAATAACAACAATAATAATAAATGCACAGATGAATGGATATGTATATGTTTATGTATTAATCATACCTCTGAAAATCTGTAACAAAATAGTATTATTCCTCTGGAGAAGATACTGAGTTTTGGTGTAACTGAAGATATGTCACATTAGAGAAAGATGAGCAAATTTTATTGTGTAAAAGTTTAGAACTTCTCTACCAGAAGTCTCAAACTGGTATTGATATTTTAAAGACATTTTAAATGTATTCAATATTTGAAAAGAGGACAAATTGAGACTAAGTCTTAGGTAAGTCAGGTAATGAATAATGATATGATATTCTGTATTGGAGCCCTGGTGGTGCAGTAGTTAAGAGCTACGGCTGCTAACCTAAAGGGTGGTAGTTCGAATCCACCAGCCACTGCTTGGAAAACCTTTGGGGAGTTCTGCTCTGTCCTATAGGGTAGCTATGAGTTGGAATTGACTCGACGGCAATGAGTTGATTCTGTATTAGGATGCCTACGTACATTTTATTTTGTATTTAACCAAGTTTTAGTTCATAAGTAAATATCTGTGTTGTAGCTTGACTTAATGGGTATCCTTCACAATTACGTCAGAATGAGGTTGAGAATTCTTTGGGTGAGCAAGATATTTTAAAGATATTCAAAATGTGAATGCCTTTAAACTGGATATGTGTGTTCCAGTTCTCCATAGTACTATTCCCTATTGCTCTCATACAACAAACAGATTGTTGTACTAGCTACCAGTGTTTTTCCCAAAGGATTAATACGTTTATTTAACAAGTTCTTGTAGATTTATCAGAAAAAAATGCTAAGATCATTAGCTAAAAGATGTGAGAGTTCATAAAAGAAGGAAAATGCAGTTAGCAAATAAACTTTACTATAAATAAATTTTAACCTTATTATTAAATAAATACAAATTGAAAATCATGTTTGCCTGTTAAATGAGCAAAAATTTAAAATATCCTGAGATTCTATCCCTGGGGAAGGTCTCAGAGGTAAAGAAAATCTGTATGAAGCAAGTTCTTTAGCATAAGAGTATTAAAAAGAAAGAACAAAAATGTTCAATAATTTCTGCCTATAATTGAGATAATATGTGAAAATCGCATAGCCTGTAAGTGCCCAAGTTCTTGCCCTTTTCCAAGTACTTGATAGGCTTATGCAGTTATTAAAAACAATTCGTGTATTTTTAGAAATTTTAAAAATGCTAAGTAGGGGGTAAGTATAGAATTTTTAATTTATCATCAGCTGAGGAAAATGTACACAGAAAAGATAGTAGTTATGGCAGATTCAGCATTACTAGGTTATACTTCAGCAGATGTAATTTACATTATAATTCTACAGATGTTTTAGTAATTTCCAACTTCTCTGACTTCTGATAATTATATTTTAGGGAAAAAATTTTTAAATCTTTTCATATGTGAAAAATTTCACAAACAGTAAATACTATTTTTGAAGTTTTTGTTTCTATCTCAGTATTTTTAATTCTGTTAACATTGTTTAGGATGGAATTATTTAAAAGTATCTTATCTTTTCAGAGTGAAATGGTAAAGGAGCTAGATGGGCATGTACTCAAATGTGTGAAAGATCAGAATGGAAACCATGTTGTACAAAAGTGTATTGAATGTGTTCAGCCACAGTCACTACAGTTCATCATTGATGCTTTCAAAGGACAAGTAAGATTCATTTTTGCTTCTAATTAGTTAGCAGGGTATTATTTTAGAATTTGAGTGTTAACACATTTTTCATAAGTCCCAAGATAATTCTCAGCACTTTCATACAAAAATAGAAGACACAATAGTTAACTTCTGCCTCTTTCATAGGGTGACTCAGTGGAGAGCTTCATTTTTTTCAAGCTGAAAAACTGAGAAATATATAAGTTTAGGCATGTTACTTTAAAAAATAAAGGTAAACGCTATTAGAATTATAAACCCAAAAATTGTTT
>NW_004444125.1:3454632-3469335 GCF_000243295.1 Trichechus manatus latirostris | reverse complement strand
GAAGACACATGACTATAATAAAAGAAAATAAATGGCGATTAGTAACTAGTACAATTAATAGTTCTTAATTACTATGGTACGTTACATCCCCTGAATCCATTCATTTCTGTTTTTACATGCCCCCAATCTTCTGCTTAGATTCCTTTTGGTCATAGCATCTTTTGATCTACTCGGATCTGTAGATCTAAACTGAGCCCTTCTAGCCCTGCTTCCAGCCTTCACTAATGTGGTGGTGGTCATATTACATGTGAATCCATCACCCTTCTATTTTCAATTAATTCAGCGTATTGTCAAGAACCTGTCTGCCTCAGTACTTTTTAAAATTGTCAGTGGATGGAAATTTTAATTTTTCTAATTGTTCTAAGGTATTTGTGCTATCAACTCATCCTTATGGCTGCAGAGTAATTCAGCGCATCCTAGAGCATTGCACTGCAGAACAGACCTTACCTATCTTAGAAGAACTTCATCAGCATACAGAGCAGTTGGTACAGGTATAATAAATTCTCTAATAATTTGGAATGTTTGTATATTTTTAAGAATTGTTCTAATTTTATTCTTTCAAGGAAATGTAATTTACTGTTAACATACTATAGAAATAGAATAGCAGTGAGACAAAAGCCTGTTGTTTTCTCCTGACTAGATTACTGGATTTTTAGACAAGCTGATTAACATCTTTTTAAATAATAACCATTCTACCTTTTTCTTAAGGAAAGTAACGTTTTAAATATCTGTCCTTAGGATCAGTATGGCAATTACGTTATTCAGCATGTACTGGAACATGGTCGACCTGAAGACAAGAGCAAAATTGTTTCTGAAATCAGAGGAAAGGTCTTAGCCCTGAGCCAACACAAATTTGCCAGGTATTACAGTATTTTTTAATTGCAGGGTCAGTTCTTTCAGCCCCTTGGCTTTTATTGGTAACCCTATTGTCCTCATACACACAGAAGTGCATGTAGACTATACCATTTAGTGGAGGCAAAAACACGTAAAGAACGTTGCTTTTATTCTTTAAAAAAAACTACATGGCAAATTGATTTTGCCCATTTTTGAAATCTGTGTTGAAGAAATTGTCCCAAAGACGTTACAGAAAATGCAAATTTAACTTATTTAGTACACACCCTTGAAAGTCCCAGGTCTTTTATTCTCCTAGTTTTGTTTTCTGAATTGTTTCATAATTCTAAGAGGCCTGTAATTACACTTATGGATGTCAAAATATGGGTTCTCCTGTGATCCTAGCTTCTGTTGAAAGGTTATTATTGTAAAGACAAGAGAATCCCATCTTGATTCTCTTCTTCTGTCTTCTGATAGATTGAGGACATTCATTCAAAAGCCAAGGTGATTTACTATAAAGAAAAAAAAATATTAAAATCTTTGTGTATGTACTTTAATTTTTAGCAATGTAGTAGAAAAGTGTGTTACTCATGCCTCCCGTGCTGAGAGAGCTTTACTGATTGATGAGGTTTGCTGCCAGAATGATGGTCCTCACAGTGCCTTATACACCATGATGAAGGACCAGTATGCCAATTATGTGGTTCAGAAGATGATTGATATGGCTGAACCTGCTCAGAGAAAGATAATCATGCACAAGGTAACATAGCATATAGCACTTAAATGGACAGCTACAATGTGTCTGTGTGACAAGCCTTTAACTTCTCTAGGCTTTAACTATTTTGTCCATGCATAGGACGACTGATGAACGAATCTGAAATCAATAGATAACCTTTGGCAGATGTTGGTTATGATATCCCCTTTTATTACATTCTTAAGATAATCTGCTTAGTAAAATTACCTTCATCCCTCATCTGTTTACCTAACTTTAGTTCTTTCCCCGTCTTGTTCAGGTATGCTTGATGTGCCATAATAGATACATTGAACACTGACTCATAAATGTAATCAGATTTTTTCTATTAACCTAGTACATTTTTCTAAAGAGAGAATGTATGTTGATTTGATTTTTCAAATAGCAGTGACTCCTAGTACTTTCCTTTTAAGCTGTTCTCATTCTGTACCATCTTGAACTCTTCCTAGAGTCAGTTGACTCTTTAAAAAGTCATTAATTGCCATAGGAAGACTTATTGTTAAAAAAAACACTGGAAAAAATATGTAAAGACTTACTCTTTTTTTTATAATTGTACTTTAGATGAAGGTTTACAGAACAAATAGTTTCTCCTTTAACAGTCAGTGCACATACTGTTTTATGACATTGGTTAATAACCCCACAATATGTCAACACTCTACTTCTCAACCCTGGAGGACCTTTTTTTTTTCCTTGGTGAAAATATATCTAGCCAAGGATACACCGTTGCAGAAATCTCTACATGTACATTTCAGTGACATTGATTACATTCTTTAAGTTGTGCTGCTATTCTCACTTTAAATGAAGGTTTACAGAAGAAAATAGTTTCTCATTAAACAGTTAGTACACATATTGCCCTATGACAATGTTAAGAACCCCACTACATGTCAACACTGTCTCTTCTCAACCTTGGGTTCCTTATCACCAGCTTTCCTGTCCCCTCCTGCCTTCTAGTCCTTGTCCCTGGACTGCTGTGCCTCATTAGTCCCGTTTTGTTTTATGGGGCTGTCCAATCCCTGGCTGAACGGTGAACCTCGGGAGTGACTTCACCACTGGGCTAAAAGAGTGTCCGGGAACTGTACTCTTGGGGTTTCTCCAGTCTCTGTCAGGCCAGTAAATCTGGTCTTTTTTTGTGTTAGAATTTTGTTCTACATCCTTATCCAGCTCTGTCCAGGACCCTCTGTTGTGATCCCAGTCAGAGCAGTCAAGGTGAAGACTTCCTCTTGATCGTCTTCTAAGTTTATTCATTTAGGAAACAGCAGAGTACATAACCTCTTTGAACGTCTTGTCCTATATAGAGAAACTGATCTTTTAACACTAAAAATGTTTTGGCCCTTTGACTTTTAAAATGCATTCCTCAACTCATTGTATTAAATTTTCTACCTATTTTTTAATCTAATATTTCTGTTAAAAAGTAATACTTAAAATTTTTTCAACTTTATTTTTAACAGCCACATGGGTTAAACCTTATCATATTTATGACATTTGAATTATTTCTTAATTTTTTAACTAACAGTCGTGTGAAATTAATTCAGTATTGATAATTTGTGTAGTTAAACAAGTGTTTTTTAGGATAAATTCCTAGACTTGGAATTGCTGGGTCAAAACCTTTGAACATTTTACATTTAAATAGATATTGCCAAATTGCTTTAAAAAAATTATATACAAGTTAATACATCTGTCTGTTCAATATATGAGAAGAGTGCCTGTTTCTCCACACCCTCATCAGCACCAATTATTAATATTTATTAAATCTTTACCAATCTGGATGGAAAGAAAATGATCTGTTTCTTTTAATTTGCATTTTAAAAATTACTAGTGTGATGTTGAGCATCTTAGTTACTGCTCATTCATGTCTTTTGCTTCATTTTGTTTTGAAATTCTTGTCCAGCTGCCCTGAAGTATAAAACTCTGCCTTCAAAAAGTTAGTAAGAGTTCAGTAGCTCATTCCTGCTATGCTTGGAGCATCTATGCTCTTAGCATATGAAATAGTTTAGAAGTAGTGGTTTGTTTATTCATTGAACAACTTTGAAAGCAGAGGTTTAGAGAGATGAGTGGGATAGAACTACTTCTGCAAACAACAGCTTTCTCTGAAGTTTAGAATTGTAATTTTTCTCAGTTAAATTATCCAGATTTGGAGACACTTTATTAAGGACTCAGAAACTAAAATAAATAAATTTTATTACTTAAGTAGACTATTTGTTTTTCAGATTCGACCTCACATTACTACTCTGCGCAAATACACGTACGGGAAGCATATACTGGCCAAGTTGGAAAAATACTATTTGAAAAATAGCCCAGATCTTGGGCCTATTGGAGGACCACCAAATGGAATGCTGTAAAGGAAAAGGAGATGATGATTTAACCATGTGAAAAAGGAGTTTCTTTTGTGAATTATCAAAACACAACTATGGATCTTCAAATTTTTTTTTTTAAAGCAAAACTATTTATTGACTTTATTCATCCATTTGTAAATTTTTAAAAGTTCTTGTGTATATTTGGGGGGTGGGTGGTGAATTACAAAATATATCCAGCCCTGAGCGGAGACCTATCGGATTGCTGGCAAAGCACAGAATGCCTGTATATGATGTAACTGTATCAAAAAAAAAAAGCTGTCACATATTTTGTAAATTTTTACCTTGTAAAGTCACAAAAATAGTTTTTAAGGAAAAAGTACAGTATTCTTTTAATAAACTGGCTTGCAGTCTGGTAGGTCTGCGACCCCACAGCACAACAGGTTTATAGAGATGTATATAGAATTACAGTCATTTTTTTTTTCCTTTGTGTGAAGCCTTTTATAACAGATTAGCAATCAACTGCATAAATATTATTAATATTTTAAATGAGAAAGTTAAGTTGTATTTTGGTAATTCACAAACTATCATGCAAATAAAAACTCAGCAAGTAAGACAAGAATTAAATGATTTGAGAAGAAAATAACCTACATTAATTACTGTGGATGTGGTTTTAATACAAATACTGCCCTAAAATGTCTCTGGCAATGTACAGAAGTATTGTATATACTTACATATGTAATTGTTGTAAGAGATAGAGAAAACAAAATCATGGTGACACTTCCATCCAGTTAATTGCGCTAAATGAAAAGTCCCATATTAACTTTTCAGTTTGGTTTGCAATGAGAAAGAGTGGAAATTTGTATTTTGTTTTGCTTATAGAATTACAAAGACAGGAAATGTTGGGCTTTATTTTGCTTTCCTATATTAGATACAGAAAGTAGGAACCAGAGAGAGGTGAAAAGGGGCCACTGAAAAGTGAATTTGATAGCTCAACATTTAAGCATGATTACATATTCAGATAGCTTTTTTTGCTTCCTATAAATATATGCATTGTGTGTGTAGTAATAGATGTAAGTTTACACTTTGAAAGCAAATCTTGTTTCAATGCTTATTATAAAAGCCTTGCTAATTTAGTAGTGATGCTGACCTTGGTTGTACAGGTGTACATTTGTAAACCTTCATGCTGTAAATGGAATTTGTTTTATCTCTTCGGGAAACATTTGCATTTTAGTGTACATTTATGTCCCTGCCCTCTTTGACTTGGCATATAGTGTTGTATAATGTAAATTTATTTCTCCAAATCGAGAGTGATTTTTTAAAAAAAATTTTTTATCTTTATATGGTTTCAGAGGTATGAAGCAGCTTTCTTTTTATTATTGTGATACACATTTTGTTTTATAACATAGTTGTTGACTCTGTTAATATGGACGTGCTAGGATTTGGGTCGCTTTCAATTGAAGTCAGGGTATTGTGCATAATAGAAAGTATTGGACTGAGATATTTGGTTACCATGGAGGCCAATGCTTTTTCCATCTTACTAAATGTGATGTGACTTCTTTTTTTTTGTACAGAAGAGTACTGTATTTTTGAATAGCCTACTCCCAAGTAAGAGCAAATCTGTATGATAACATTTTTTTCTCTGGACATAAGACACAGTAACATATAATGTACATTTACAAGCGGCCTTATGTACATTTCCCAACAATCTTTTTAAGGCAAAATTGTGACCATATGTGTATAATTAAAATCGTTTTTAATCCTTTGCCTATGAAAATATTTTGGAAAAAAAAACTTGCTTTGTATATTCAGTTTCTGAAAGATAAAGAAAGTGCTTTGTATTTTGTTGAAATCAGTATTTTGTATAAAACATTTATGTTGACCCACTTACGTTTAGTGCTGCAAACTAAAATGACATGCTATTTCAATTGATTGAATATGTAAGGAACTTTTTATTAGAGATCTGCAGAAGAAGATCAGTTCTCTGAGCACAATAATGAATATAAAGTTTTTATCATTTAGCTGTTCATATCATGAACCTTTAAAAAAAAATTTTGGGGGTGCCACGCATACTTTTTCATGTTTGAAGTTGAATTATTCTGGTTTTCTAAGCCAACATTCCTTGGTGAGGCCATTAAATCCAACCACTGGTCACTGGTTTTTTTTCCCTTCTCATAGTCACACTGGTTTATGAGAGTGTCCTAGTCACAGTGGCAGTGTGTTGTTTGTTTGGGGTTTTGTTTTGTTTTGGGGGGATTTGTTTGTTTTTGCCATGTAAAGCTGCTCTCTTCCACCCTTTCTTACTTTGCTTTACCAGCCTGTGAGTGTCTTGGCCCCATGCTGAACTTTGGTTCCCAGTGTCAGCCCATGGTTTCAGGATCAAAGCTGTCCTTGTTGGAGATTGGGACTGACTTTCCTTTATTTGCACAGCTGAATTCTTGGTTTTCCTTTATGCTTATGCTCTGTTCGCACAGACATTTATCTCTGAAAATTAGAACAGGAGAAGTCCTAGAGAATATTATGTTGGTCAACTGAACCCTCTTCTTGGGGTCCTGATGTTCCCATGTGTCCCAGTGTTGACAACCCAGTCTTCCCAATATTTTTGATAAGTTGGCATAGAGTTTTGGTAAAATCTGAAGATGATATTTCAGAATAAAGGAATTTAATTTGGGCAGAACCACTTACGCTTTGCTCTTGAGTGTCTCCTTTTGATATGGATTGTTTCTGGACCAGTTTGTCTAAGTTCTGGCTCTTATTGGCTCATATGAAATAATGTTATCTTCACTTCTTTGTATATTATGTATAAATTAGAAAATGAAAAATGTGTGAATAACATTGTATGAAATAAACCTGGTCTTGTGTTTTTCTCTAGATAAAATATCCCTCTGTACCTCAATTATGATTCAGATTGCCCATTTAAGTTTATTCTGATTTAAGGAAAACAAATATTTTTATCACATGGTTGCTGGTCTGGGGCCACTGATCCCTCTGTTGTTGCTCCCCTGTGTTGATTGATATTCAAATCTCTAATTACATAGAGCATTTCTAGCCTGTTTCTTATTAATAAGTGATACCCCTTAAAGGTGGTTTTGAGGTTTACATCATATTTCTGTACCCTTAGGTGCATGTTTCCTTTCCACATGCACTTGGGGAGGCAGTATTGTTTAATGGGAAGTAACAGTGTGGGTGCAGGTGTATATTTAAATTTTACTTCACTATTTACAAACATAAGAGCTCAGCTGCCACAATGGTTAGCGCTTGGCTGCTGAGAGGTCTGTGATTCAAACCCACCCACAGCTCTGCAGAAGAAAAGACTTGGCAATCTGTTCCCATAAAGGTTACAGCCTAGGAAACCCTGTGGGCAGTTCTACTCTGTCTTGCTGGGGTGCTATGAGTTGGAATCAACTTGAGGGTACATACAGCAACATTTACAAACAGGTGGTTATGAGTCTGAATCACTTGGAGGCAACCAACAACATTTACAAACAAACCTTGTGAACTTGGGTGAGTTAATTTATCGAAGCCTCAGTGTCTTCATCTGATAGTACTACATACTTTGTAAGTTTTAAGAATGGAGAATGTATTTTAAAAGGCACTGAGAACCTAATTCTCAACAAATGCTAATACAATTTTTCCCTCCCCTTCCGCATGAGCTGGGTGATTTGATAGAATCCAAAGTGGAGATCTACATAAAACTTGTGGGAAAAGGGACCTTCATTGTACACATTGTTTATCAATTTTAAATTTATCTTGATTTGGTTCTATTCTGGGCTAAAAGCATCTAGAATTGTTGACCCATCTCACTTTGTGATGAGGAAATTTTTAAAAGATTCTAAAAAGGCCGTATCACATCCTCCCACCCTAGTTTACCCATCTGAGAAAAGCAGTTTCCTAAAGTGGCCTAAAAATCTGCCACTGTCAAGTTGATTTTAACTGATAGCAACTCTTTAGGACAGAGTAGAACTGCCCCACAGGGTTTCCTATGCTGAAATCCTTACAGAAGCAGACTGCCACATCTTTCTCCCGTGAGCAGCTGGTGGGTTCAAAACACCTGGTTAGCAGATGAGCGCTTAACCACCGTGCCACAGTATTCTCTTTCCCTGTCCTACTGAAAACAGCAGACTGACACAGCTAGAAATTAAAAAGAGTTTTATTGAAGGAAAAAAAAATCATTTTGCAAAAATGGAGAGCTACTCGGGCACTCAAGAGGCTCTAGCTTGCAGGCAGAGCAGTGAGGAATTTATCAGGCACAGCAACAATGGCAAAATGGTTTCATATCAAGGAGGGTACAGAGGAAGGAAGGAAAATTTACAAGGGATTTGTCAAGCTACAAATGGAGCCCTGCTGGTTCAGTGCTTCAGAGCTTGGCTGCTAACCAAAAGGTGGTCATTTCAGATCCACCAGCCACTCCTTGGAAACCCTATGGTTCTACTCTGTCCTATAGGGTCACTATGAGTTGGAATCTATGGCAGTGGGTTTAGTTTTTGATTGGTCAAGCTCCAAACTTGTCTAACGTCAATTTCTAGCCTAAGGTCAAGGTCTTTTTTTCCCAGTACAGATAGACTAAGGCAATATTTCTGAAGCAAGCAGTGCAAACATTCCTGATGTGAGGGTTTAGTGATTGATCGTAGGCTAGTTCAACCCTAGTCGGGGTCCTTGAAATGTAAAAAGTCGACCATTTGGTAAGGAAGGATATTAGATTGGCTCTAACTTAAAGCCTTTTGAAATGTAAACATTGCCCATCTGCCTAACAGGGAGTGAGTTAAGGCCTAGGCATTGACTGATAACAGTTAAGATAGCAAGATTATTTTACACAAGCTCAGGCCTGGATCTCTACACTCTGTCACAAGCAATTAAAACTTTCACAGGAAGCCAACTTGTCTTTTGTAGAAGACAGAGGCAGGTCAAACCTAGTTGCATCTTAATTTAAAATAGAATTTCAGTTTAAGTCTGGGATTAACCGTTTCAATCATGCTAAGCAGCCCCAGTTTTAAGGTTTGTTTGTTCAGCCCCCATGAAGGCACTTTCTCAGAAAAGTAAAAAGGCAAGGACAGTAGGGGCGGGGCCGAGAAACCTCTAAAGAGCAATATTCAGTGTCTACCTTACCTGCTTAGAAGGATCTGGTTTTTATATGTCTGATGGGATTTGAATGCTCCAGACATTCAGAAAATTCATCCATGAACACCAAGGTTAGAAGGAATGGAGTGCAGTGGCATTGGTGCTCATATCTAGGGCAGTGGCATCACTAGGGGGGTGCAGACCACACCCGTGACACCATCAGAGGGAGAGACACCAAAATGACCCCCAGAGGCAGGCAGCAGTGGTGGCAGGTGGGCCAGGGATGCAAGACAGTGGTGTCACCAGGGTTGGTGTCACCCATCACCCAGTGTGGTAACTTGTCACCCACCGTCAGGGTGTGGGTGGCCAGGGGCACCTGCCATTGGGCAGAAAGGAGAGTCTTTGCCTTGGCCAATGGGAGAGGGGAGATGCTGCGGGGATCTGCCGGGGGAAGGGGGATGGTAGTGACATCATGAGTTACCACACAGGATGATACCAGTCCTAGTGACGCCACTGATCTAGGAGCTGCAGTGTGCATCAGGAAGAGCACTGCAGGGGGAAGGAGGGAATCCAGGGTCTGGCCTAGGCTGTGGCATGTGGACGGTGTGGTGTGGGCAAACAACTCACCCCTCTAGGCCTCTTAGTTACCTCTCTGTAGAGTAGGAATAATACCTTTACTGTCCAAAGAGCTTCGAAACTGAGAAGTACTTGATTGTAAGAACCTGACAGAACTACAGGATGAATCCTACAGGAAGCTCATTATTAGGTAGGACTTTTATGATTCATTACCTTTCATAATTCTGTAGACAGTTTCTTCAGTTTCTTTTATTCTGTATTTTGACCCATGTTCCATTCAGACTCTTTTTTTTTTTTTTTTTTTAAATCTACCAGGAACTTAAACCAGATGAAATATTCCTGTATTCTATTTGGTAGTTTAAGGGGAAACAAGTTGGTTAAATTCAGATTGATTCAAACTTCCTTGGGTTTCAAAGTATAACAGCTCATAATTTGGGCTCTAGAGTTAGACAACCTAGGTTCCAAGCACTTTAGCTTCATGTCCCTTAGACAAACAGGTTCATATCTTAAGATGCAGTTTCCTCATTTGTAGGTAAATGATAAAGCAGTTGCTGTCGAGTCAAATTCTGACTTATGGTGAACCCATGTGTGTCAGTAAATCTGTGCTCCGTAGCATTTTCAGTGGCTGATTTTTTGGAAGTAGATCACCAGGTCTTTATTTTGCAGTGCTTCTGGGTGGATTTGAACCTCCAACCTTTCAGTTAATAGCTGAGTGCCTTAACTGTACCACCTAGAGACTCCAGGGATAATGATACCCATCCTCTAAAAGTATGAGGGTAAAATGAATATATATGAAGTGCAATGGCAAGTGAGCACTCGGTAAATGTTAGCTAATAAGGTAAATCCTGTACATCGTTTTTGGTTATAGTATCTGTATTGATTGAAAGAACTGTTTTTTAAATTTGCTCATATAACAATCCCAAAGCATTTGATTTGGGCCTCATTTATGTTTTTGCAATGAGCAAAACTCATGATTCAAATCGCAGATAAATCACTAAAAAGTCAAAAGGAAAACTATAAAAGGTCTGATTAAGGGATTTGATTTTCCAGCATTTTTATTCTTAGCTCTCATTTTCTAGGTATTGATATCAGTAATACATAGCTGAGCTCTGGTGTGTAGAAGCTGTAAAGATGGAGAGAAGGGCAAGAGAATTAAAGGGAAATATGATGAAGTGTCTGTCTGTTTCCTCTTTCTCACACCTTCACCTTGAAAAGGATACTAGAGACTCAGAAGCTGTTGAGATTTTGTGAAAGCCAGACTGATTTAAGACCAGTTGATGTCTGCCACTCTTTACCCCACCCTCATCCCTTGCATCATTTTCACTAACCGGTTTAGAGGGGAAACACTGTAAAGAGACCTTGATTCTGTGATTATATTTTAGTGAAAGAAGAGGCCTGCCAACAAATCAGTGTTTTGCTGAGCCCTTGATTAAAGAGCTACCACTAATTATTTACACATGCCTGCTTTGCTTGAGCTGAGCCATAGTCATAGCCAAGTGGAGAAAAGCCCTCTCTCTGAGTGCCTCAACTGATGCATCAAGTTTGAGGTTCACCTGAGGGAAGTCACAGCGACACTCAGTAAAGTTCTGCCAATTTGGTTTATTATACAGCAAGAAAGCATTGAATTGAGAAACACCCGTCAACATTCTAAACCACTTCCTCTCCGCATCTGCCTGGACAACAAAGTTAAGACAACTGAAGCCTCCCCGAAGTAGTCGGTATTTAGAAGCCAGAAACCAAGAGGGTCTAACCCAACTGTCACCAATACTGACAGCAATCAGTATTCCACCTTCAGAGTCTCAAGATATGGAACATTGGTCATATAATTCCTTACAGACATGGCCATCTCTGACTTCCTAGGCAAGTCAAAGGCTGCTTAAGGAGATCATGTGTGATTTTCCCACCCTCAGCACGCATTTTGGGATCAGTCCTGCTGCCCATGCGCTTTAGTAGAAGGATCTCATCAAGTTCACAGCCATGTTTTTACTGTGTACACAGCACCCAGTTTACAACCAGACAGCTTGTGGAAAGAGTGATAAACAGTGGAGAAAAATCCACCACGAGTCATTTCATTCCATGATCAAATAGGATCATGTTGAGAGCATTATATCTTATTTATTGTTTGGAAGAAGGAATAAGCCTGAAGAAAGTAATTCCTGTGTCAGTAGCTTTAGACAGGAATCAAAATTTGAAAAGTAAGGAGCACTGGATTCAGTGCCTTGGGCTGGAAGGAGAAAGGAGACATGAATAGACATGAATAAGGATTGGTGGTGGGTTTGGGAGGTTGGGAACAAGGCAGTTGCAGCAGCCAGCGTATTTTCTTTAAGTCTTATTTATTGAGCACCTACCTACTTTGTGTCAAGTATGATTCTAGGTGTTGGGGATACAACCTTCATGGAGCACACATTCCAGCGGGGGAAGAAATTGAGGTCCTTGAAGACAAAGCAATGGTGTGGTTAACAATAGGGAGTCATTGAGTCTTCAGCAGAGGAATGACTGGACAAGTGCAGTATAGAGGATATGCATACAGGGTGTGCAAAAACAGTTGAAGCAAATTACAGAGCTAATGTGTTAGCCCTACAAATGCCAACTCCCATCTCTTGCCTCATTCCTATTCCAGGCCTTTATGGAAGACGCCTGGAAAAATCAGGGGTCTCACCACTGGTGCCGCTGATCTTAAACCAGGGGTTAGGAGGAAAGCAGGGGGACGTCCTGGAGGAGAGAAGAGGCGTTGGGGAGCCCTCCTGTGCCCCAACTTCAAAAGTCCGTTTTGGTCTGGGCTCTGTAGTGGAGGCTGGTAGAGCACCTGGGATCAAAGAGGAGTCATCAACTCAGAATTTGGGAGAATGACAACCTCATCTATATTCCAAGTCCCCTATCCCTCCTGAGTAGAGTGGGGAACTAGAGAAGGAAACTGGAGGCCGCATGCATCCGGAATGCCCACAGGCAGAGACACCTACGGACAGCGGGGGACAGCCTCCAGGTCGCTCAGACCCTCCCCGCCCAGCCCAGCCGGACTGGCGTGGCTGTGGGCAGCGTCCTTCGAAAGCAGACAGGCCCACCTGGCTGGTACCCTCATTCACCTCGGCTTCAATTTGCTCATCTAATCCTCATCTAGCAGGGCTGCTGGGAAGATTTACCTGTTTGGGAGGAAACGGAATTCCCTGCACAGACCGCGCAGAGACCGCAATCTCAGGGCCACCCCTGGCTGGGCTTGCAGAGGCCACGCGGCGGAAGCATGCGGGCAGCTGGGCCTGCCCAGCCCTTTGCTGTCCAAGAGAAGCCTGCGCTGCTCGCCGCTCGGTCGCCCCTAAATTGCTCTCAGCGTGGTCCCGGACCACACAGAAAGCTGGGGTTGATCAAGTCTTCTTCAGACGTCGCAGCGCACACTGCTTGTTCTCCAAGTTAAGTTGCAGCACACCCCGGGAATTCCTCAAACTGCGGAAGTGTTTTTTCTTTAATACCTTGGTCTTAAAATCTTTCTAAGCAGGATTACGTGTTTGAACAGAGGAAAGAATCCCTACCCACTACCTCTGTATCTTCAGTTACCATTGTATGACCGCCTGTAGCTATTATCTGCAAGCCCAGACTTTTCCCCGGAAATCCAAATTCTGAAATCCAACAGCATGAGAACAGCTCCAATCAGGCGTCCCACAGACCTCTTTTCCCCAGTCAGGTTCCAAACTGACCCCATCTTCTGACTCCAAACCCTCCCTTGTCTTCTTCCTCTTCCCGTCCTGAACAGGTCAGCCCTAGAGCCATAAGTGAGGCAATTAATTTTTTACTCTAAATATAGCCAACAACAACAACAACAAAAAACAGCAAACTTGTTGCAATGGAGACAAGAACTCTACCACAGGGGTTTCTTGGCTATTATCTTTACCAAAGCAGAACACCAGGTCTTTCCTCTGTAGTACTGCCGAGTGGGTTCAAATGCCAACCATTTGTGCCACCAAGGCACCTATATTGCAGGGGACATACACTAAAAAATCTGAAATTCAGATTTAACTAGGCATCCTGTATTTTTATTGACTAAGTCTGGCAACCCTACCTCTCACTGCGCTCTGACCAGCAAATTCGTCCCCATTCTTCTAGACTGAGCTCTGGGCCCTCTGTGTGGAGGAGACACATACACGAGATGATTCCTTCCTACACGATGTCATGGTTGCCCTTATTGCTAATTACTGCAGTTGCTTGTTTTCTTGCCTATTTCTCCAATCAGATTGTGAGCTTTTGCAGGCCAGACTGTACCTTTACATCTCTCTCTACCCAAAGCCTGACATTAGATACTTAGGAAATGCTCATTGAATGAATGAGCCAGCCCAACAGAAGCATGTTTTTAGCAGCTTGGGTATCCCTGTTAAGAGCTGTCATATAGTAGTGCTCTCAGGAGTCTGTCCACCTCTGCACCCAATGGCCTAACCTGCCAGGTACTCTGGGTTATTTTTGAAAAACATTATACTTGAACGAATTCCTATAGTAAAAAAAATTCAAACAAAAGTATACAGGGTAAAAACAAAAAGCCTTCCCTCACCACCTCCACACCTCAACCTCACTCCTCTCTTAACAGTTAATCACTGTTAACAGTTCGATATGTACCTTCCAGACCTTTCTCTTTGTATTTATTAGGCTATAATGAAAAGGCCAATAAATTCCAAGAAGCTGAAATCATACAGGACACATTCACTGAATACAATGCAATAGAATTAGAAAGGGAAGCCAAAAATATATCAACCTTCTTGGAAATGTTTTAATATCCTTTAAAAAAAAAACAAAAAACAAATAACTCCTAGGTTAAAGAGCTAATCTAATCCGAAATAAATTATTATGAACTAATTTCAAAATTAATAACAGTGAGAGCCTTACATATCAAAACCTGGGAGATTCTGACAAAAGACTATTCAGAGAAAAATGTTTAGCTAAGAAAGTCTGAAGATAGATAAACTCAAGAAATTAGTAAAAGGACAACAAAATAATTACAAAGAAAATGGAAGGAAGTATCCAACACCTCGTACAACAAAAAGACAAATAATCCTATTAAAAAATGGGCAAAGGAAATGAACAGACACTTCACAAAAGAAGACATTCAAATGGCCAACAGACACATGAGGAAATGCTCCCGATCACTAGCCATTAGAGAAATGCAAATTAAAACCACAATGAGATACCATCTCACCCCGGCATTACTGGCACGAATCA